>NW_027505971.1:0-127535 GCF_021521415.1 Bidens hawaiensis | reverse complement strand
AAGCTGTTTCCAAGTTCGCCTAAGGTTTAACTTCGCCTGAAGCGAAGTTCGTCTATAAAATAAATTAAAAACCTAATGGAAAATGTGTTAAGGCAGTTATCAAAAATAAAATTTTTCCAAGCTGACCTGGCAGCTTAACCCCAGCCAGGGGCTCTGCCCTTGGACCCCGCTAGGGGCTTGCCGCCCCTAGAACCCCGCTGCCAGGGCGCTGCCCCCGGACCCCCGTTCGTTTGTGGGTCATATATAGATAGAAATACAAACGAGTAGCAGTAGTTAATTGATATGTGTAAATATTATACAGTTAGCCGAGCCCAGTTAAAGAAAGGAATTACGATCAACGGCGAGCGTAACAGGATCCAGGTGAGTTTCTAGCCCCATTCCTTGTTATGTTTTCGGGGCTGTGTGCATACTTGATGTGTTGTTAATACATTTATCCAAAGTGATAAGTGTATGCCATAGGTGATATATGTGATATGTATGAATGATTGCTTGATGGTCGTGAACGATCTTCGGATATTGCACGTACTGTCAGGTTTGTAACGTTATAAATATGGCAAGTATGATATGTATGTTTATGTGTATGAACGTAAGAAAGTTAATAAAAGAAGGAAATGACGGTTGTATGGTTGTATGGTTACGAAAGGGGTACCGAGCCCTAATAATACTCGAGGTATGATGTATGGTTGTATGGTAACGAAGAGGGAATCGAACCCTACTAATATTCGAAAACATGGGACCAGACCCTAATAATATCTGTGATGTTAGGGACCAGACCCTAATAATATCTGTGATGTTAGGGACCAGACCCTCATAATATCTGTGATGATAGGGACCAGACCCTTATAATATCTGTGATGTTAGGGACCAGACCCTTATAATATCTGTGATGTTAGGGACCAGACCCTTATAATATCTGTGAGGTTATAGGGCGAAAGGCTCTTTAAAACGTATGATTATGAATGTAAAGAAAGTATGTAAGTAAGAAAGAAAGTATGTAAGTAAGAAAGAAAGTATGTAAGTAAGAATGAAGGTATGAGTACTTATGTGTGTATGAAAGAAAGTTATGAGGTTAAGTACGTATGTATGTAACAAGGTATTGTATGGTAGTGTATGATTAACTAGAACTCACTCAGCGTAGCTGACTTTTAGTATGCACGCAGGTGAGTAGGATGAGACAGCTGGCTTGAGTGGAGGACACATGGCAGAAGACTAAAGCCTGGCATCTGAAGATCCGATATGTTTTATAAGTTACGTTTTGATTTTGAAAGACAAGAGGAATGTTTAAAGACATGATTATGAATTGATATGTAATGTTTTATGAAAGTTTTATATTCCGCGTAAAGTTTTTAATTAACTCTGATATTTAGAACTGTGTTTATGAGTAAATCCAACACGAAAGTAGGGTTACCGGTAACGGGGCCTTACAGATATGGTGTTGGTGGTGGCTGCCGTCGCAAGAGAGGGGGGGGGGTCCGATCGGGTTTGAGGAGGGAGAGGGAGGGAGTTAGGGTTTTGTTATTATTAATAATAATATGTTACACCAAGGCCCCTCAACTTCTAATTATTTCTTTTCTAGCATAAAGTAACTTGTTTGCATCTTGAGTTATTGTTCTATACAATATTATCAAATAGCACATAAGCCTAACACATAATTATCAAATAATTATTGTTTGGATGTTTTTCGTTTATTCACCAATGGTTTGCCTCAACTCGTTTGAGTTTCGGTGCAATCCCGAAAGACTACATATGTAGTGATTGTCAAGCGTCATTTAAAACCCTAGTTTAAATGTAATGAGATGTGCGTTATAGATCAAGTGATCTTAAGTTTGAATTGACGGAGTTTGGGTTAACGGAGTTAACCTGAAATTGACGAGTGTCACAGCGTGGACCATACGGCGATCTAAATAATTATTGGTGTACACTTAATTATTAAAATCCCCATATGAAAGCCATAGTAAGTGCGATTGTGTGCGATAACTCAGACCCGAGAATGATGGCAGAGAAACGATAGAAATGCGAATCATGATAAGGCCACGGTGGATACGCCGCCGGTACATCCTATATATAAGTGTCTTTATTATGTTTTCTCATTTGTAGCGTTTTCGAGTCATGTAAGGATTTGACGTTATACTTTTGCAAAAATAAATAAATAAATAAAATTCTTTATGTAATTATCTTACTAAAGACAATATTCGTTAATAATTACTTTTTCTTTAAGTTTATTTTAATTTCGGGACGAAATTTCCAAAAAGTTGGGGATACTGTGACATTCGTCAAATTCGGGTCTCGATTTGGATTCGTTTTATAAACTTTTTTTATGTAAACCCGACTCAACATTTATTTAGAACCTTAATTAATTATTATATAATATTATTATATACCTCAATCATTAATAAATCGACGTTTGTCTTATTATAGTGTCGCTAAGAAAAACATAAGGGGTTCAAAATGATTTTCGGAAAGTCGTTATAAGTTTTACAAATCTTTAAACTCATATTAAACTTTGATTGAAACTTAAGGGGGGGTTTGAAAATATGTAATATATATATATATATACACACACACAAACCTTAACCCTAACTCTTTTTAAAAAACAACTAGCCCCCCATCTCTTCCTCCTTCAACTCCGGCGCCGTTTTTTGGCGACCGGCGACACCGGCCGTAACCCCACCTCCCCGTTCTCGATCTCCGGCCGTATCACCACCTCCCCCGTAACTCCGACACCACCTTTCTTTCCCTCTCTTGGTTTCTACGGAACACCATCACCCTCAGCCACCCTCCCCTCCCCTCTCCGGTCGCTTTTCCGATGACAGGAAAACCGGCTCCGTCTCTCACTCTCTCTGCTCTCTCCATATCTCACTCTCTCTTTCTCGCTCTCTCCGCCTCTCTCTCTCTCTCTCCGTCTCTCTCTCCCTCCGCCTCTCTCTCTCTCCGCCTCTCTCTCCGTCGCTCTCTCTCCCTGGCGGCAACAAAATCTCCGACGACCCCTGCTCGGCTCCGACAAATATTCTCGTCCAAACATCATATTGTAGGTAAGGAGATTTAGAGTTTTAATCGTCTTTGTGTCTAACTCATAAACAGTAATCGAACTTGTTAATCATAACCGGTTGTAATGAAAATGGCACTAAGTATAAAGTTTGGATATATTAATTTCTTATGGGTTTTATTAAAAATTGTTATCTTGGTTTAGTTGGTTTGTACGTTAGTTGTTGAACTTGAGGTCATGGGTTCGATTTCCCTACGTGGCCAACCTTGGTTTGTTTTTGTTAACAAATTACTCAATTTAATATTACTATTTTTATCAACATTATATTTATTATCTAGATTTTATTATTATTATTATTATTATTATTATTATTTTTATTAATATTATTATTATTATCATTAACAAGATAGTTATTATTATTATTATTATTGTTATTATTATGATTAACAAAACAAATATGATTATCATTATTTTCATAATTAATAGATTATTCTTATTATGATTATTATTATCATTTTTATTACGATTATTAATTAATATTATTAAATTATATTATTGTTAATATTATCCACTTGTTTTATTGAACCGAAACCCATGTCGGGCCTAGTTGCCATTTAACGTCATCGTTACTCGAGTTACATTTTTATTAAAATGTTATAAGTATTAGTCATTATCATTAATTTGGCATGATTATAATAATAATAATAATAAACATTAGTAAAATTCATAAATCTATTAATAATGTATTCAACAACAAAAGTAATTATTATTATATTTATTATTATAATTATAATTATTAGTTTTAACAACAATTCTCAATTGGTCGTATATTTATATGTTATTATCACCATTATCTTATATATCTATATATATATATATACATACATATAACATATTTTAAAATTATTATTATCATTACTATCATTATCATTAATAATATTATTATAAGCCTTATTATCAATTCATTTTTATAAAACCGAACTCTTGATTTAAACTCGTCTTATTTCTATTTAATATTGGTTTAATTATTTAAAAACCCAATAAAATAATATCATTTTATTTTAAATTATCAATTAAGTACGAGTCCCTAATCGTTAACAAATTAACCGGTAACCTGATTAACAACCGAACCTTCCCGTTCAATGTTTCAAATGTAGTCTCAACTAAAGTTCAAGTTCATTAATATATTATTTATTCGTTTTCATTTAGCTTTCAAGTCGGATTCATTCGTTTCGTTCGCAAGCTTTCTATATTTCGATCGTTTATTATTTCTTGATTCATCAATCGAGGTGAGTAGATTTCATCCCCCGTTTTGACTTTTATATTTTGGGGGTAAGATGCATACTTATTCAAAACAAGAATAATTTATTATACACTTTTCTCAAACTACAAACTTTAGGGTGTATGACACTTAGAATACTTGCTCTTTTGTGTGATATATGCCTCATATGTTTTACGTGCACGAGTGTTTATTTTTAAGTTGTTGTTGAGCCTCATTAAGTATGATCATATGCTCCCCTAACTACTTAGCCTTGTGCTAGTAGAATAGGACCTCATTATCCGAGTATGTCGGTTGTTACCGATTAGAAAAGATCCTCGTTACATATGTTTTATATACCATGACTGATGTTTTTATTTATAGTCTCATATACGTTTGTGGATTTCGCTCATATTATATATACTCAAACTATGAAATTTCTCACCAACATACGTGTTGACAAATATTATTTTATGCATTGTTACAAGTTTGACTTTTATTGACTTGAGGACTTGACGAAAAATGTTACCAAGACTATTAGGATATTAGCAAAACGAACAATATATATGTTTACTTGTATTAAATTTGTTTGTATGAACAACATGTGTTGTTTATTGATTTTATGAAATAAAATGAGTTGATTAAATATTGTCGCTTTAATAGTGTTTTGTGTTTTGGGCAATCCGTTGCGCCCCGGCATGTTCCGCCGCCTTTGGTCGGGGTGTGATAGAAGGGGTCGTGAAAGGAACCAAGAAAATTCAAAAAATTCCACACTGTGCGCATTGCAACAAGTATGGGCACTATAAGAAAAACTACTGGTACCATCAGTCACTTTTGCAGCTGAGAATGAATTGAATCAAGAAGATGATGAGAAACTTTTCATGGCTCTAACGGATACTGGATCAAGTGGTAGTGATGTTCATCTTTGGTTCTTGGATTCCAGAGCATCCAATCACATGACTGGTGCTAAAGAATATTTTTCTCAACTGGATGAAAGCTATAAGGTCAGTGTGAAACTTGGGGACAAAAAGAGCTAGTTGTACAAAGAAAAGGAACAGTTAAGATCACGACTCCAAATAACACAAAATTTCTAGATGATGTTTATTTTTCTCTTCAAGTGGGCTATAATTTGTTGAGTGTGGGACAATTGATGAGAAAGGGATATCAGGTATCCAGGCGAGAGTTGCTTTTTTTCATGGCCGAACTCTAGTTTAGGTAATTTGAATGCATATGACCCTATTTCATTTACTGAATGTTTAGTATTAATATATCAACATTTTCACACTTTTTTACATATTAAAGTTTTGCATATTAGTTGTGAATATTTTTAACTTCTGGATTTTATTTTTAGGAATTATACCATGAGTTCCATAAGTGAGAATGTAGATGATAGGCTTAGCAGTTTGCCTGAAGACGTTCTTTCATACATACTCTCTCTAACGCCTACAAAATTTGCGGTGCAAACTACTATTTTGTCAAAAAGATGGAGGTACAGTTGGATGTTTGTCATGAACCTTGACTTTGATGATGCCCATGGAAAACACCATGGTTTAGATACAAACCTTGACTTTGATTATATCCATGGAAAAGCCATAGTTTAGATAGATTTGTGGATCAGGTATTCAAGTATCGCAAAATATCCCAAGTTAATTCTTTCCGACTGCACTTATCTAGTTATTATTCGCGTGCATCAAGTTGGATTGATAAGGCAGTCCAGTTAAACGTTCATGAGCTTGACATACACATTGTGAAGCTTGAGCCACTTTAAGCATGTTCACCTGCAAGACACTTACAAAGTTAAGATTAAGTTATAATGTAGATGATCAGAGTGAGAGTGTTTGGAAGTGGCCATCTTCTGTCTGCCTTCCTTGCCTGAAAACTCTAGACATCGTTGTATATAAGAATCCTTTTCACAGTGCATTTAAGCTCATTAGCGGTTGCCCAATGCTTGAATGTTTATCTTTGGAAGTAACAATTCGCAAAGATGAAAAAAATTACATATTCAATATTCCTACTTTGAAACGGTTGAAACTAACATTTTTATCGGTTATCACCATAGTAGTCAAAGAAGTAGTTTTAAACGTCCCTAATCTTGAATACCTCTTCGTTGGTGGAGTATTGTGCTCGTTTTTTGTAATGGAAGATGTGTCATCTTTGGTTGAGGCATCTATTTCTTTTTCTGAGATAACATATAATAATTTGTGGGTTGAGCTTCTAAGGGGAATAAGTGGAGTTAAATCACTTTCGGCTCGCAATGTAAGTTGCCATGTGGATATAAATATCCCATTCACTTCATATATGCCTACTTTCAGAATATGAAGCATTTGGAGTTGAAAGGGTTTTGGCATTACAGACTAATCCATCAATTTCTTAGCAGTACTCCAGGATTGAAACATTTGGGTGTTGAAAAGGTATATACATACTTGATTTATGTTCTAATGATTTATCTTATGTGCATGTTAACCTCTTATACATATCCTTGTACATTAATGGTTTTGTCTATTTTGTTTGTGTTGGAAACAAAAGCCTGTAGGAAAGAATTGGATTAAGCAAAAGTTGGTTCGTAATCTAAAAAGCCTCACAACCATCAACATTTCACTTAACGAGTGTTGGAAACTTGATAGATTGTTTCTGAAATACATTTTGCGGGATGCAGAGGTGTTGAAGACGGTAACAATCACTTGGAAACACTCAAACAATATAGAAGAAGAAACGCAGTTGTGTCGAAGGTTGCGAAAGCTTCCTAGAGCTTCCACCTATTGTGAGATACATTTTCATGGGAAATGGTCTCATTGTACTATTAGTTAATTAGCAATTAAGCATGTGTTTTGCAATATGAAACTTCTCTTTTGCTTCTAATGACTATATATGAGACAAGTCATTGTTTATTATTTCAAAGACAATTGTGATGACTGTTATTTTTGGATTTTATCAAATTTATTTGGTGAATGGTGTTTTTTCATCATCTCTTTAGATGATTTGTTTTATTATAAGTCACTCTTACCATAATATAGTGGTTTAGTGGTAAGGTGTCTCCTTACAAAAGTAAGTTGATGGTTGAAAAATTCAGTTAAAAAAATATTTTAACACAAATAAGAGAAGTACACAAACCTACAAGTATAAATTAATATTTTAACACAAATAATGAAATTCTGAAAGCCCTAGTTTTAGAGTTCCAAAGTGTTGTATTTGGTAAAAACCTTCTACCCATTTCCTTTGGGCTTGGACGATTCGGTAGATTCCGAAATATGGGTTCGACTTGTATTATATTATCTAATACTAGTTTGACGACCCCCCCCCCCCCTCTCTTGTTACAGGATTTATTTAGATTTTGTTTTAATCTTTTTGCTATTTCATATGTCGTAATGATTTCTTTTATTTTTTAACGTAGTTTTGTTATAATCGTTTTGCTATTTCATATGTCGTAATGATTTGTTTTATTTTTTAATGTAGTTTTATTTTAATTTAATACGTATATTAGTTTGTTGTGTTCGTTATATTTTGTTTAGCATTTGGGCATTTTCAATTGATATGTGTAGTTTATAGATTTTTAAGGAACAAATATAAACGAATACAAAAAAAATGAACACAAATATTTGCTTCTGAAAAATGAGTGGCTAATGTATGTGACGATGGTGGTTGATGCATAAGAGGGGAGGTTGACGATGATGGGTAGGCGGGTGTAAAGGATAGACCAACAACAATAATAAAATTAATGGTTTCAAGCAAATCTTGTTCTACTTAGTAGGAACACTGGTAAGTTATCTGTAAGCTTATTTTCAATCTCTCTCATCAAAACATAAACCTTGCTCAATGCGGGTTTTCCTATATAGAAAAGATAAAACAAAGGATAACAATTAGCCGAAAAAGATTAGTATTGACCATCATTTAAAGTTTTTCAGTATTTTTTGTATGGTTGGTAATTTCCTATAGAAAACATTAAAGACCTGAAGGTAGAGCTCTTCACGAACCGAGTCGAACCAAACGCATGCTTGTTCATACTTGATTTCGTTTGAAAGTGAGCAGAACCGAGCATATTGAATTTAAAGAAACGAGTGATATTTTGATGCTTGAACTTGGTTTGATTTGAAACCGAGCGGCTTGGTTCGGCTTGATTTCGTAGAAAGTTTTCAATTTTAAATTTCTAAAACTTCAAAATATAATTAATTTAAGACTTTCAACTATAAAATGTCTAAACTTCCAACTTTAAATTTCTAAAATTCAAAATTAACAACAAAACATATATAAAACGAGCAGCTATGAAATAAATTTGAACTTTGAAGTCAAGACAAAAGAGAGAAATTTTATAAACTTATAAAAACTATTATACTTATACTTATATATATATATATATATGATGAGTATCGTTACAGAATTGTTAAATAATTTAAGAACTTGAAAGAACCCTTGAAAGCTAACGTTTTTTATAAAAAATTTTGTATGCTAAATTTATTTGAGTGTAGTTTATCACTTTTTATATCTATGTTTACGATTACAATTTTGAAAATTAGTTTTTATACATATATATGTTTTGTTTTACACATATGTAAATTTGTTAGTACATAAATTTTACACATATGTAAACTTGTGATTAATATATGCAATCAAAATTTTTTATATAAAATATGATAAAACAACTCTTAAATAATGTTAATATATAAAAAAAATTAAAAATATTTGGTTGTTTAGAGTTCCTAAGAGTTCTTAACTTTTTTAGAGTTCTTAAATGATACCAACCATATATATATATATACACATATATATATACATAAATTTATAAATAAACGAATAAATAAATATAATTCAAGCAAAATGAACCGAACCAAACAGAGTGAGGCTTTGCTCGTGCTTGGCTTGTTTTTAAACCGAACCGAACTGAACGACTCACTTCCAAACCAAGCCGAAATCGAACGGGCATTTTTCGAGTGAGCGACAAACGAGCGGTGAGCAGATTGGGCAGCCCTACCTGACAGAGAAGCACCATATAATCCTTTAACAACACAAGGATATTTCACTGTTCCAATTGGCTCATCGATCACAACCTCTAACATTACATGATGTGTTTATATTGTCATATAATGATCAAGGGAAAATGCTATAAAAAACCAACCAACTTTCAATGTTTGCTCACAAAAGTCCCTCTACATGATATTTTTAAACATAAATATGAAATTACTTATTATGGTATTTTATTATGGTATGTTTTATTATCTATAGGGACTAGTTGTGTAGTTATCTCTAAAACACATAAATCTCTCACCATTTAGTTATGTTAGAACTTCGAATCGATCAATCCTCTCAGTGCTCATTGATTTTGGTACATCAAAACAAGGTCTAGGATTATGCCTCTCAAGTCAATTTTCCTCAAATCTCGTATCGAATTCGTGAGTTGTTAGAATCAGTTTGTATCGACACCGTTAAGCCGCTACGAGTGTGTCGTACAACGGCGTTGAGGATGGGGCGGATGATTTTTTCCTCACCGATGGTGATTTTGTTGAGGATTGGTTTCTAGTGTCCGAATTGTTGAAATCGATCTCAATTTCGGATTTTTTGTTCACATCGGTTCGATCGAAGCTCTAATTTATGTGTTCTCTTTCACTATATTCCAAGATGATTATTAGTTATGTTTTATCTTCACCTTCCACATTCTAACTACATACATTAACACACATGTTCTTCAACAGTAGTTCATGTAACCCCAATATCTTTAAATTTAACCTCTTTTATTTTAAAAACAAAATTAGTTTTGTATATGGAGTTAGGGAAACAGAGAACTAAAGATGAAAAATATATTGAATGCCAAATATGATGGAGATGACGAGCAGTGATGACTTTGTGTCTGTTCATTGCATTTATATGTGGTTGGGAGGACGTGGACCGGTGGTTGGGAGAAAACGTGGTGTGGTTATATATATATATATATATATATATATATATGGTGAGAGATTTTTGTGTTTTAGAGATCACTACACAACTAGTCCCTATAGATAATAAAACATACCATAATAAGTAATTTTATATTTATGTTTAAAAATACCATGTAGAGGGACTTTTATAGGCAAATATGGATGGACTTTTGTGAGCAAACATTGAAAGTTGGTTGGTTTTTCATAGCATTTTTTCAATGATTAAAGAAAAACGTTACGTAAGAAAATTTAGATAAAAGCAGTGGTTTTTTTTTTGTTTGTTTTATAGAAAAAGAATTTAAAAGAAACATACATATTTAAAACCTTCACCTCATCCCTGTTTATAATTCCACTTGCTAGTGCCATATATTTCTTTGACATTTTTCCAACTTTGTTGACCTCATTGTTGATGTTTCTCAAACATAAAGACTTTGTTATGTTCGGTCATCTATTTTCATCTATTTTTATTGGTTTACTTCATAAACTTTTGTTTATACTGCTAATGAACGAATATAAACGAAAACGTTAATTTTCTTAACGAACGAACACAAGAAAGAAAACCATGTTCATTTAGTTATTAATCATGGAATAAGTCACAAAGGTGTCTACATGTAACAACAAAAGACATGCTAAAACTAAAAGTCACAAATGTGTCTATATATGCAATCGAAAGTAAAGAAAAAAAAGTCCACACTAAAATACAACAAATGAAGTTATTTTAATAAAAAAATTGACGCGGACCCGAATGTGGTTAATGGCGTTTCAGGTGAGCGAGTTCGGGTTTAATGAAGAAACTTTTGAGGTTTTTACTTGATGGCCTGTTAAAGAAAGCAATTAAGTATTTAGTGGTTGTGTTAATGCATTCTTATACATATACAAATCGTGAACTTTCTTGTGAACAATTTTTGGTTGTGGGGTTTAAACACGTTTTGTTATCGTCTTCTTTGACCCCAATGGTTTGAACGATGCACTCTAACTGCTTGATATCTTTCTATATAATCTTTTTTTTTCTCTCTCCTAACTATCATAAAAAAAACCTATGATTAATTACTTAGTTCGCACTGGTAACATGCCTGCGAAGTACCGTAAAATTAAGCAACAAACTTGACTACCAAATATTTGACAATAATAAGATTTATCTGAAGTAAAATATGAAGAAATAATAGTACCTGATGTCCGCACCCAAAGGCCATGTTTTTTATGTTAGTAAGGCAAATTGGGCATAGCTGCATAACAAACAAAATATAAATCATAGAAATACATATATTCAAATTAACAGGTTAAAATTTATCATCTTTTAATTTACATCAAGGGCCAACACTCATACATGGTTTTCATATGTAGATTTTGAATTTGTTTCTGACATGTGGTTCCATCCTTGAATGAAAATCAAATCAAGTGTTATAGTTAGTGTAAAAATAGACAAATTGTAAGAAACGAAAATAAAATTGAATCAGTCAATAAAATTGTAAATGTTAAATACTAATTGATGGGTGCTAAAAAGAAGGCAGCAACGAGTACTTATTAATATCTTTAGGGTCATTTTAGGTTAGGGCTACAAAAAGAACAAAAATAATTTCCACCTTCTTATAGTTCAAATTCTCATCAACCAAACAAGAAAACAACAATTTGTGCATAAAATTGAACTTACAATATGCAGCAGCAATAAGAGGCAAAACACTAATTTAATGTAACATTCTACTTTTAATAATAATAAATAAAAGAATTTCGTTTAGTTAATGGTGTGTTATTATTTAGTTAAGTTAAATAAAGATAATAGAGTGTGAGCTTGGATAATAGAAGATGGAATAAAGGAAGATGATCGATGAGTCTTAGGTCAATGGGCTTAAGGGTATATAAACACCCTTAAATTTCCTTAAAACCCTAAAACCCTCATTCCACTAACGTTGCCTCCTTACACACACAAACACTCTCATCATTTCAAACCTAGATCCGAGCTGAAGAAAAGTTGGATTTTGTGTTCAAGCATCACCAAACAACAAGAAATCCATCTAATAGCACGCGTTGGTCCATATCCTAACCAAACTGAAACCCTAAGAGGTACGTTTTGGGTGTAAAGGTTAAGTTTTGAGGTCGGTTTGCTATATGATTTGATACTAAGGCAAATCGGGCATTAGTATGAAAGAAAAATATAAACTTGGTTATGAAAAACCATGTGTGATTTGAAACCGGCCCAAATAGGCAACGTTTGGACTGGGTTAATGCAAGGAAACGTTATGGTTATAGTCCAAGGCTCATTTCTTATGCAAAACGAGTCGAAGGAAAGGCTGGGAAGTGATGGAAATGGAAACCAGATTTGAATCGAGCTTTGGGGAACTCAATTCGAACGAAAAGTAAATGAATCAAATCGACCAACAAATCAAATCGAATGAGTAATTCAATTCGATTGAAAAGTTCATTCAATTCGTTTAAGGTAATCTATTCGATTAGAGTTGTGATTCGATTCGATTAGAATCCATGACTCGATTCGATTTGATTGGTTCAAAATTCAGTTGCTTTCTGATGGATTTTAGTAAGGACCTATTAATGAAAATAAAATGTTTCCAATGTGACATGTGAACACAGCCAGGGGCTCTGCCCTTTGGACCCTACTAGGGGCTAGGGCTATCATAACATGTCGGACATGACACGACAAGACAAGATGACTTGTAGTATTATACACGACACAATAACTAATCGTGTATTTTTTTTCAAATACGAACATGAACCTGTTTAGTAATAGGTTAACATGTTAACACCTGTTAAGGGACTTTCTTAAACATACAATGAACAATACATGTGTAATGAAAGAAATTTTTCAAAACAAACATAAAAGTCTTAATTAACATATAACCCGTAACATATTTGAAACAAAAATCCACAATCCTTAACATATATGAAACAACAAACTACAAATCTCTATCATACTTGAAACAAATAACCATAGAAGCAAATCTTAATATCCATTAAAAATATAATAGCGAATTCTAACGGGCATTAATGAAATTTCGTATATAAGTATGACTTTAGGTTTAGGAATTTAGGAGTGCATTATTATTTATTTTTTTAAAATTAAAATTGTACACATGTTACAAATAGGTTAACATGTCTTTAACCTGTTAGGACACCAATTTTAACATGCTTAAACAGGTCGACCTGTTTGAAACACCAAACTTGCTAAGCTCAGACCCAAACCTGTTATAACACGTGTCATATCGTGTCTTGTTAACTCCGTGCCATAAACTGACAGCCCTACTAGGGGCCATTGCCCCGGACCCCGTGAGCTACGGGTTTCACTAACCTATAAGTACAATATAGTTAGAGGTAGTTGATTGATACTTATAATTATTACACAGTTAGCCGTGCACAACTAAGGAGGGGTATTACAGTCAACTCTGAGAGGCACCGGACACAGGGGAGTTTCTAGCGCCTTCTATTCGATTGTTTTCGGGGCTATGTGCATACTTGTAAGAATAGTAAAAATTTACATATATACACACACACACATGTGCTAGGTGTTAATTCTATTGTAAAGAATAAAGAATGTTTGAAAGAATTTGTCATACCTTGCTTTCATATACGTAATTGTAAGAGTAGAATGTAAAAGTCAGGGTGGCAGATCCTTCTAATACCTGGGCAAGAGTAGAGTGACCGACTCTATGATATTGGTGTAAGAATTAGGGCGGCAGACCCATATAATATATGTGCAAGAGTTAGGGAGGCAGACCCTTATAATATCTGTGCAAGAGTGTACGAATAATTTTATGGTATGTAAGAATGTGTAAGACTAAGTATATATACATGTAGGGAGTAAGAAAGTAAGTACAGGTAAAGGGTAATAATAGTATCTCCGGATACAAACATGTATTGTAAACGTGTGAGATTAATATATGACTTGTTAAACTATAATTCACTCAGCGTAGCTGACTTTTAGTATGCACGCATGTGAGTAAGATGAGACAGTTGGCTTGATGTCAGACACATGGCATCGAAGAATAAAGGCGGTCATCAGAAGAAGAAAGTCATGTTATGTTTTATGTTTCGAAGTTGAAAGACAAGTGTTAACGTTATCTGAAAGAGTTTTTGATATTTGTAAGAAATGGTTGAAGTTTTTGTTAATCCGCATAAATTTTAATTAACTCTGATGTTTAGAACTGTGTTTATGAGTAAATCCAACGCTAAAGTTGGGCACCGACTTAGGCCTTACATTTAATTTCTGCCTAAGGTAATGAAGATCAGATAGAAACCATTAGTGATCTTGTTTCATGTATGTCCCGAGAATGGATCTAACAACAAGCTCTTGAGACAATTTCAACCATTAGCTAGCGAAAATCATTAGTAGGTAACCAAGATCTCGGATCTTGTGAGTGTTTTGATTATTTCAGGTTTTGTAAGAAAGAGAGAGTTTAGAGGGAGTTGGTAGATGGATAAGATAATATATGGCAAAAGGTTAGTTATGCATGCACATGCTTCCCTATTTATAGGAGAAGCATGTCATGCATCTATTTCACTTTCATCGGCCCAATGCGCTCAAAATACATGGCCTCGGGCCTAAAGGTACAGAAACAAAACCAAAAGCTACTAAATTACATCGTGAGTAATTTTAAATAATACAAAAGACTATGGTACAAAACAGGGCCTTACAATCTCCCAATAGTCTTTGGTATTATTTCTTTAGCTTCCGTCTTCAGTTGGTCTCGTAGTCAAAGGGTGAATCATAATCGAATAGTTGATTTTCAACAAGATAATGAAAAATTTTGTTGAACTTTCTTAACTATCATATTGGAGTCATCCCATCGAACATCTTCAACTGTGGACAAAGGAGAGTTGTAGAGCTTCAACAAATCCTCCTTGCTTAGACCCGCCAACTCATGCTCATCAAAGAATCTAGGCGAGTACATGGTCTCATAGTGAATGACCACTTCTCTCGTGCTGTTATCAAACTTCAAAAGAATCGTAAAGCATGTTGGGAGTAAACGGCCCACCATGGTATATTGGCTCCCCATGATCCTTTGGCATCTTATATCTCCAAGCTTTTCTTCTTTTTCTAGTATTAGGATCAACATCAGTAGGGTGGAAATAGCATCTACCCTTGTTGAGTTTAAAGTTGGGGTAGCCGTCCTTCCATTCCCTTCCCAAGAACCGCTTGAAATAGCCTTGAAGCTTCTTTTCACCAACCCCATCACCTACAATTCTTCGAAAATAGTTCATGTATATCTAAGATAATGAGTACATGGCATTGTAGTTTAAGTAAGTGAGATCCCCATTAGCACATTAGATAGTCCATCTTTTGCTATCATGGTGCCACTTGCAGTAGAGGATAGGAGAATCATCATGGTAAGGATAATTTCCCCATCTGATGCTTACGGTCCGGCCAATGTTGTAACATTTCCTCCTTTTCTGTTTTGGCCTTTGAGCTGGAAGAGCCACCATGGTAGCTGGAATTAGAACCGTTTATTCATCAGCACGAACCAGAATGTTCGGATTCGGGGAGTAGTTTATTCCATCATCATCAACAACTTCTTGTACTGGAGACAAGGTACCTGCACATAAATTCAACATTAAAAAGGGTTGAATAGTCATTTTCCAACGCATAATCCATGTCTCTTATTTATTTGCATGATGGGCGGAGGAAGGATCATCATGTGGAGTAGTTTGTTTGCCTGCTCCACTTCCACCACCATCCCCATTTCCACCATTATTGCCCGGTTCATCAAAATTGTCGTGAGATCATCACCTTCTTCCTCATCTTCCTCATCATTAGATTCTTCTTTATCTTCCCCTCGTTTCCAGTGGCAGTTTCTCCAAAATCCGAAGTAAACACTGGAACAGTTTCCGTAGGAACAATACTGACACCAGCAATTGTGTAACCGTGGTTGCGTCACCACCAGTAACAGCAACGCCAGCACCACTACCACCAGCATCAACACCACTAGCACCAACACCAGCATCGGCCATGACAGACTGAGCTTCCTTGATTCCATGTCCTCACAACTTACCCAACTTCCAAAGGCATTATCTAGTCGAGCATTGAGATTCTCAACATCATTATAAATTAGCTTCTAAATCTCAGAGGCGGTGAGGTATTTGCTGGCTAGATCTTGGTTGATCTTAATATACATTTCGTTCGGGAGAATATGCTCATTAAACCTTGCCCTCAACGTATAGATATCTGATCGAATCTTAGCATTCTCACCTATCAGAGTTCCAACATTTCTGGATGAGCCTTGATCAGATTCCAACAAGGCAATTCGAGACTCTAACCTTTCACTTTGAAGCATCAGCCTATCAACTTCAGTCTCCAGTTCACTCCTCAAACATGTTGCAAGATTTGGTGAGGATGGTAAGTCGTTCTCATGGAAAGAAACCCTAGAACTCAGTCTTCTAATCTCATCATGACGTTCAACAATTTACAGTGTTTGATTAGCCAACAAGGTTTGATGATTGTCAACCCGTCTTTAGAGGGTCTCAATCCATAGCCTTGACTCTCAATTAGAGCTCTTTCCGTTTCTCTTTCATGACTGATAAATTCTTTCAATCAACGCCGCTTTCTCCTTCTCATCCGTCGTAGCCTTCTTTTTGTGATCTCTCACATTGTCAATCATCAACAATTCTCGATTAGCCCGCTTTTCATTTGATTCTTCCAGATCCTGAATCCTATTAAGGATAGGATCCGTGTACACTGGAGTCTTCTTAAACTTTCCACTGGACAAGGGAGCGTATGCTATTAATGAGGACTTGGTGGTTGTGGGAGGTGTGATGGATAGGGTAGGTTGGGTTGTGGTTTGTTTAGGCATGTACATGACTAATGGCATGCTTAGTTTTCCGATTGAGGTTTGGGCTGCAGGTTGGGTAGTGCTAGGGATGGTTATTAGTAAGGTAGTGGGTGAAGAAGTGAAGGTGGATGTCCATAAAGATGTGCCCCTAAGAGGTGAGGTAAAGGTAGGAGATGTTAAGGGAGAGGTATTTTCTAGTGGTGGAAGAGTTTGATGGATGGGTGAGGAATGTGTTGATTTGGTTTCGGGTTGGAAGGCGGCGGCGTTGGTAAGTCTAAGTTTGGTAGGTCTAGGCCTTGGACGAGTTGGTCCTTTTATGAGGGAGAAATGTCAGGAGAAGTTACGGGTGAGCCATGTAGTTTTCTATGGGTAGGTTTTTATTTGGTTTAAGTCTTGGGTTTTTGCCTTGGAACATGTATTTGTTTTTCCATTAAGGCGACTATAATACAAGATAGGGTAGTGGATGAGGCTTGGTGTTGGTCTGGTTGTGTGGTTTATGGTGCAGGTGGGATAACTAGAGTTGGCTGAGTGGTGGTTTGTGTCCTGGTGAAAGAAGGAAAGATTACCTTCAATGAAGTAGGCATCTTTGAAGAAGCGGGCTTCTTGGAGTCCTCAATCTTCCTTAAGCATTTCAAGGGCTGCTCAAGTACTTCCTCCTACTTATTATGTTGGGAAGATCCACTAGCAGAAGGCTTGCTGGGAGCCTTCCTTTTCTTTTCTTTTTTTTTCTTCGACCTCATTTCACTACGTGAAAAATGACCTTTGGTCACACGACCTCATTTCACAGGTTCAGGTCATGTGTGACCAAAGTTCGCGACATCATAGGTATGGCCGCACAATTTTTTGTGGCCTTATATGGTTATAAAGTGTGGCTAAAGGGTACCAGCATTAGTTGATAGCGATCAAGAAGCCTCTCTGATAAGTGTAGCTAAAAGGAAGAAAATGGCCACATGACTATTTACTAGGTGTGTCCATTGCACGTATAGAGCCACATGAATTCATGTTTCAGCCACAAGAATTTTATAATAATGTGGCCAATAGGGTTGTGGTAAGCGAGCATTGTGACCTATACCGTGTGGCTATAGCAAAGCAATGGCCACTTGAATTTAATAATAGTGTGCCTAATTATATCATATAGACACTGGTTGTTAAATTAAATGTGGCAAAAATTGTTTACTTGCCACTCAAACACTCATTTTGTTCATTATAGTGTGGCTATTGTCTTACCGTTTGTCACACATAATTCTTTTCGTAATTTAAAGTGCGACTACTGTCAAACATTTCGTCACACATAGTGATGTATTGTGTGGCTAATCATATCATATAGACACTGGAGGTTATTGTCAATGTGGCTAAAAATGTGAACTTGCCACTCAAACACTCTTTTGTAGTTTGTGGTGTGGCCATTGTCTTACCGTTTGTCACACATAATGCTTTTGTAATATAAAGTGTGGCTATTATCATACTTTTGGTCACACATAGATAACTGTTGCTAAAAGTGTCTTACCGAATTCAGTTTTTTTATTATTTTTTAAAATGGATTACAAAAAGTCAGATTTTTAACCTGCAAACAATGGTTAATATAAATATTTTAAAGCGTAACTTTATAAATGTAACTAAACACATTAGCATTAATTCAAAACATGTTTTTTCCTAAGTTTAACAAACGCAATAACATAAATTCAAAACGGGTTTACATTACCAAACCTTCACTAATAAGTTATAAATTCAAAATATTTGAAACTACTACTAATTACTACCGACCTCAAACTTATGCATAAACTCATCAAATTGTTTTTGCCTCCTTTCTTCATTTTCCTTAAGTTCTTTTTCCATTTGTTCCATTCGTTGCACTCATTTTTCCAACTCGTTTCTTGACTTTCTTTCATTCTCTAGTTCTTTTTCCATTTTGGCTCTAACTTTTTGAACCTAAAATTGTTATAAATATTAGCATCATAACTATACATAATTTGTATAAAATAAAAAGTAAAAGTTAAATATGCAAAACTAAATAACCAAGCAGATATAAAATAATTAACTAATATATTAACCGAAAACGAGCAAGCATATGAGCGATCACATTCGTTGGTACCATTCTGAGTGTAGCCCAAGGTTCATCATAGTGCTCGATTAGTATTTTTATGGTATTCCTATGAATCTCATGACTCGCAAACCTATAATATTGAAATAACTAGGTAAGTATATTTGTAACATAAATAATGAAAATGTTAAAACTAAAAACATACTTATCCCCAATCTTTACAATAAATTATTCCCAGAGGTATCCTGAGGCACGTTAGATGACGTGTCTCCCACAAGTATACATTTGTAGACCATCAACATCGCCACTACCAACACCATCCTCAAGTGATCCAACAAGTGATGCACCACCACGATGGTTTTCACCCATCCTAGGTACCGTAGTACGTCCACGCATAGCACGACGACTATCACGCACAATCACAATAGACATAATGTATACACAAACACAAACTTTAAGTGACGGCTCGATGGTGATAATAATCAATGTCAACTTTACTAAAAAGTCCTAACATGCATTCACACATCGTATCATGGCAAATCAACCAAACATTCATCATACAACTTAACTTATGATCACTTAGTTCACGAGACAGATTATAGCATGTACAAACTAATTTTATTCACTAAGAAAAGATTAAGTATAAATTCTACAAAATTTACCATAGTAGAATATATGAATTAGGTTTCTCAATCAATTTTTATTATGTTTTTCTCATGCATAAAAAACTCACAATAATTCAACCATTACAGATATGTACCAACAGTTTAGCAGATTGCACAACGAAAAGTTATTTAATGGTTCTATCAACTCATTAATTTAAATTGTTCAAGACCAACTGGGTTGTCTTCAAAACTCATAATACTAATTTTCAGAACTAGAACCAACCCGTTTGGTTTTGTCATTAGGGAGTTATGGTGTCGGAAAGACAAACCAAAATATAACTCCCCGAATCAGCTTTGACCAATGTTTTTGCAAAATCATAAAAACTATTCAAAACTCGTCCAATAATTACGAACTTTACCTTTATGAAAACTAGACTCATAGTACTATATCCTAGAATTAACAATCGTTCAATAATCATCGTTTAACATCAAGTTACATACTAAAAAATAAACAAAAAACGAATCTGTCAGCAAACTGTTGTCATCAAAACTCAAACCCTAACATATTTATGACATCTCTAGGGTTCTAATTCATCAATTAAACTTTTAGCAATCAAAGAAGATGTACTAAGCTTCAATTAAAAGTGAAATACATACCTTTTTAGCGATTAAAGAAGATGTACTAAGCTTCAATTACAAGAAATAACACTTAAAATTGAAAATCCCCAAACTTGGTTCTTAGGGTTCTTCACACTCAACACGAATCCGGAAAAAATTGAGAAAGAATTTATGAAAACCGACACCACAAGTGAATTCCTCTCGCAAAAATAATAATATTAGAGCCCGGAATCAAAATATTTGGTTAAGAATTGAGTGAGTTAGAGAATTAAGGATGAAGGATTATGGTGGGTGTAGAGAGATGAAGAAGAAGAATAATAAGAATAAGAAGGAATGAAGAGAAAGAAAAAAGATAGGTTAAATATGTGGCCAAATTAGATTTAAGAATGGGAGGATAATTCAAAATTGAAGAAAAGAGGGGTGAATATTAATTTGAAATTTGAGGGAAGTAAAATTAATAGGAACTAAATATAATTAAATTTATTTATTTTTAATAATTAAAATAAAGAGTTGTTAGCGAAAATATATATATATATCAATTATATATAACAACTAATTAAACCTTAAATAATATAAGAAATTGTATTTTAAATATAAAAACATATAAAATAAATACAAGTGATATTTACAGTTACTCTAAAAGAGTTGTATAAGAGTTTAGTAATCAGTGTTAAAGCCTAATAAACCATATGTTCATTAGTGGGTCATACTAGTTCTTGATCGGTGTTAGTGTCCCATTATAGCATCTATCATGTCACAGTTGCTCTAAAAGAGTTGTATAGGAGTGTCATAAGTCATGGTTAGGTGTTAACGCCTGAAACACACCATACTTTCGTCAATAGGCCTTATTTGGCCTTGATTGGTGTCAATGGCCTATTATAGCCTTGGTTACGTCATAGTTGCTTTAAGAAGTTTATATAGGACTGTCATTAGTCATAGTTAGATGTTAACGCCCAAAACATATCATACATTCATCAATGGGCCTTGATTGGTATTAGTGGCCATTATAGCATCTATCTTATCCCCGTTGCTACAAGAGGGTTGTATATGAGTGTAGTGAGCCATAGGCATGTGTTAACGCACAATAACATGTCATAATTTTATTAATGGGCCATATTGGGCCTTGATTGTTGTTAATGGCCAGTATGGTCTCTATCATGTCATAGTTACGTTAGCAGGTTGTATAGGAGTGTAGTGAATCATATTTGGTCTCATCAAATGGTGTTGATTGGCATTAGTGGCCCACTATATCATCTATCATGTCCTAGTCGCTACAAGGGAGTTGTATATGAGTGTAGTGAGCCATAGGTATGTGTCAATGCCCAATAACATGTTATACTTTTATTAATGGAACATATTGGGCCTTGATTGTTGTTAGTGGCCCAGTATATCTCTATCAAGTCATAGTTATTTTAATAGGTTGTATAGGAGTGTAGTGACTCATAGTTGGTGTTAACGCCCAGTAGCATGCCATACTTTGCATTATTGGGCCGTCTTGGGCCTTGATTGTTGTTAGTGACCCATTGTAGTCTCTATCATATCATAGTTGCTCTAAAAGGGTTTAATATTAGTTTCGTGAGTCTTAGTTTGGTGAACGCCCCATAATATGTCATACTTTCATCAATGGGCCTTATTGGACCTTAACTGGTGTGTGTGGCCCATTATAGCCTTTATCACATTATAGTTGCTCTAAGAAGGTTGTATAGGAATGTCATTAGTAATAGTTAGATGTTAGTGGCCGATAACATGTGATATTTTCATCAATAGGTCTTATTGCGCCTTGTTGGTGTTAGTGGCCCATTATAGCCTTTTTCATGTCATAGTCGCTCTAATGGGCCATATTAGGGCTTGAAATCTCTTAGTGGCCTATTATGGCATGTGATATGTAACATTCGATATTTAAGGGTTATATCGTGTTATAAGAAGTCATATTAGACCATAATAGACAAAAACAAGTCATACATGTCCTAATGGACCATATTGGGCCTTGAAATCTCTAATGGCCCATTGTGCATATAATTTTAAATTGTATCTTAAGAGTTACAACTCGCCTAACCCGTCGATATACATTAAACATGGGGGTGGAAAATGGGTTGGGTTGGGTCGAAACGGGTTATGGGTCGGAACAGGTTAGGGTCGGAACGGGTCAGGGTCGGAACGGGTAAATTAAAAAAGGGTTGTTATGGTTCGGGTCGGAACGGGTCAGGGTCAAAAGGTTCGGGTCATAACGGGTCCGGGTCAAAATGGGTCAAGGTCGGAACAGGTCAAAACGGGTTTCGAGTCGCTTTTTTTTAACAAGGACAACGGAGGAAATGTTTTAATTTTTTTTTATTTTTCCGTTTTTTATTTATATTTGACTTATAATTTTTTTATTATTATTTTCGAATACTTTTTTGAGGGTTTTTAATCTTATCTAAAAACACCTTAAAAAATTCAAAAAAACTAATAAAAAAATCATAAGTTAAAAACGAAAAAAGTAAAAAAAAATAAATAAACTAAAACGTTTTCTCCCGTGTCAACGTTCAGCAAAAAAACTGATAAATGAGCCTAAACCCAACTCGTCGAGTGCGAACACTCTTATTGGCTCGTTTAAGCAATTTTTCAAATTGTTTAACACTTGACAACTCGTTTTAACAGAAAATAGCTTGTTAAACATCTCATTTCGACGAGTTTTCAGTTCATTTCAGCACTTAACAGCTCGTTTTTACAGCAAACAGCATGTTAAATAGCTCGTTTCAGCGATTTTTCAGTCCGTTTCAGCACTTAACAGCTCGTTTCAGCACTTAACAGATCGCTTTAACGTTTTTTAACCAGTTTTGCAGCAATTCAGCAAGAAAAAATCAGCAGTTCAGCTTGTTTTTGCTCGTTTCAGCAGGTTACATAACCAATACTTCAAAACGTTTTGTGTTTTCAATCCAGAAAGCAAGTATAGGCAAACGTTTCGTGTTTTCAAAGCCAGTATGTAAGTATGTACATGTTATCAATCCAAAACCCGGTGTCGCGTGTAATAGAGTTTTCTCATAACCAAATGAATGTATTTGACTCACTAACCGCTACCTGGTACAAGTGTTTTAAGTTATGAGAGTATGTTCAACAACACATGACTCTAAGACCCACGTATGAACTAACACACAAACACAAACTTGACCCGACGAATCGTTGGTGATAATAAGTAATTTTAACAGTACCAAAAGTCCTAACATGTATCCACACATCATATCATGGCAAAGCTACCAAATATTCATCATACAACTTAACTTATGATCATTCAGCTCACGAGATAGATTTTGGCATGTACAAACTGATTTTATTCACAAAGAAAATGTTAAGGATAAATTCTACAAAATTTACCACGATAGGATTTATGAATTAGGTTTCTCAAAAAAATTTATTATATTTTTCTCATGCATAGAAAACTCACAATAATTCAACCATTACAGATAGGTACTAACAGTTCAGCAGATTGCGCAAAAAAAACTAGTTTAACGGTTCTATCAACTCATTAAACCTAATTGTGTAAGACCAATTGGGTTATCTTTTAAATTCATAATAATAAGTTCTAGAAGTGGAAACAACCCGTTTGGGTTTGTCATTAGGGAGTTATGGTGTCCGAAAAATAGACCAGAATATAACTCCCTGAATCAGCTTTGACATATATTTTTTTTTGTAAAATCATAAAACGTATTCAAAACTCATCCAAAAATTACAAAATTTACCTTTCTGGAAACTAGACTCACAATTATATGTCCTAAAATCAAAAATAGATCAATAATCATTGTTTAAAATCGAGTTACAGACCAATCAATAAACGAGAAAGAATCTGTCAGCCAACTGTTCTCAACAAAACTCAAACCCTAACATGTTTGTGACATCTCTAGGGTTCTAATTAATCATGTTAAAAACCCACGTTAGATCTGATCGCAGGATGGTTGATGAAGTTTGGAGCAAGAAGTTAAGTGATGAAGAAGAGTAATGAGCTTCAATCGATGTTTATGGATTAGTATTATAATTGGGAGGAGGTTAAGGTGATGGTCACATGAAACATAAAGTTTGGTCATTAACTAATAATAGTCACATTTGTTGTTTTGCTGTCACTATTAGCTTTTAGTCACACATCAAGTATTATAAGTAACTATCAAATAATGCCTTATGGTCACATAAACATGTAAGCTTGATCATATATATTAGCTTTTAGCCACATATGAAATAATTAAAGTGTGACCATTAAATGTTAATAGTCACGCGTTTTGCTTTAATGTCATCGTTAGCTTTAAGTCACACATAAAAGCATATAAGTGGCTAACAAACAATGTTATATGGTCACATTGACCTGTAAGTGTGACAATATGTATTAGCATTCAGCCACATCATTGAAACCTATTGTGGCCGTAGATCACATTCGGCCACACTTTTTTAAGTGTGGCTAGTAACTGTCACATTTTTTTGTTAAAGTGTGACTAACGGTTTCAAACAACTGTGCTTGTTGTCACAAAAATTGAATAAGTATGGCTAAAAGTGCCAACAGGTGTGTTTTTTTGTTACACAAATAACAAATGTTTGGCGAAAAGACCTTTAGCCACACATTTAGACTGAAGTGTGACAAATCACCCAGACCACATGTGTGGCTAAAAGCCATTTTTCACGTAGTGTTTAAACTTCAACCTCATAATCAGTCTCGATAGCCTCATCATCAGGATCTTGCTCGTCCCCACTATCATCATCATCATCATCACCATCATGACCATCTCCTCCTTCTTCACTCGTTTCTTTTACTATCAGGTTTGGTTTCAGCAAACAAACTGAACTTTGTACTGGGAACTTATCCTTGATATTTATATCCTCCATGACTTGGAGGATCCAACATGGCTTTAAACACAGTTTACTTCACCATTTTAGTATGGTGAAGCTCGATAGGAGGCTCATTACCATCATCATCAAACTTGATCGGGTACACAAGCTTTGGAACTTCGGGTATCAATTCGTCTAACAACAGCTGCACAAACCTTGGATACATCATCAAAGTACTTTCTGACAAGGCGTTTTCATGCATACACATAAAGAAGTGTTTTGAAAAGTTGAACTTGATCTGATTTGTGAGACATGCCCTGACCCAATCTGTCCTCAATTTATCAAATTCACCTTTCTGCTCAGACAAGAAATTGGCTGTAATATGGAATGGAAACTTCCAGCATGGTGGCAAATGCCTCTTCTCACAGTTGTCCACTTAACATCATACCCAACTGCCTCCACAAACTTATTTAGATCCCTTTTCTTCTATTTATCAAAGAAGTTATTAGGTTCATCCTTAATGTTCAGAGCCTGTATAATGTCTGCCTTGGTGATTCTTAACTTTTCCCCAGCTACCTTAGTTGTAATGGGATCACCATCTTTGACCGCTTCGGCCTTAGTCCAGAATTCTTCAATCCAACATGTGTGAATCTCTAGATTGATAGATATTGCATGCATAAGTGGACATTCTCTCAATCCCATGGTCATAGAAATGAATACCCAATGCTTTCTTTTCCTTGGAAGTTCAAGTAGGCAATACATGTTATGTTACTGCAATATCATCATATATCACACCATTAAAACTGATAATTTAATAAGAAAGCAAAGATATAAACAAGAAGATAAAGTTATACAAGAATTAGAACTGAAAAGAATGAAAATTTGAAAACTGCCAACGGCAAACAAATCGAATCGAATGAAATGAATTGAGTCGAATAAAAACTTTGAAAACATAAAGATTTAAAAGTTGTCAAGTTAAGTGAATCGAATTGAATAAAAAGGAATCGAATCAAATTTTAAATAAAACGATCGAATCGAATCGAATCGAATTTTTTGAAATTTCGATTCGATTCAAATTACACTACGTGAAAAAGGGCTTTAGCCACACATGTGCTGAAATCGGTTTGCCACACTTCAGATTAAATGTGTGGCTAAAGGTCACCAATCATAGTTTCAGCCACACAACGTTTAGTTGTGTGAAAAAAAAGCACACCTACTAGAACCTTTAGCCATACATGTTTGGTTCATAAGACAAAAACACACCTGTTCTGAACCTTAGTCATACATGTTCGGAGCTTTAGCCACACATGTTTGGTCATGTGACTAAAAAACATACCTGTACACATCTGGTCGAAACCTTTACCCACACTTTAACAGAAAAATGTGACATTTACTAGCCACACTTAGAAAAGTGTGGCCGAATGTGATCTACGGCCACAATAGGTTTCAATGATATGGCTGAATGCTAATACATATTGTCACACTTAAGGGTCAATGTGACCATATAACATTGTTTGTTAGCAACTTATATGCTTTTATGTGTGACTTAAAGCTAACAATGACATTAAAGCAAAACACGTGACTATTAACATTTAATGGTCACACTTTAATTATTTCATATATGGCTAAAAGCTTATATATATGGTCACGCTTACGTGTTTATGTGACCATAAAGCACTATTTGATAGTACTTATAATACTTGATATGTGACTAAAAGCTAATAGTGACAACAAAACAACAAATGTGACTATTATTAGTTAATGGCCACACTTTATGCTTCATGTGACCATCACCTTCACCTCCTCCCAATTACAAACCTAAACCATAAACATCGATTGAAGCTCATTACTCTTCTTCATCACTTATCTTCTTGCTCCAAACTTCATCAACCATCCTGCAATCAAATCAAACGGGGTTTTTTAACATGATTAATTAGAACCCTAGAGATGGCATAAACATGTTATGGTTTGAGTTTTGTTGAGAACAGTTGGATGACAGATTCTTTCTTGTTTATTGATTGGTCTGTAACTCGATGTTAAACAATGATTATTGATCGATTCTTGATTTTAGGGTATAGTATTGTGAGTCTAGTTTCCAGAAAGGTAAATTTTGTAATTTTTGGATGAGTTTTGAATACGTTTTATAATTTTACAAAAACATATGTCAAAGCTGATTCGGGGAGTTATATTCTGGTCCATTTTTCGGACACCATAACTCCCTAATGACAAACCCAAATGGGTTGGTTCTACTTCTGGAACTTATTATTATGACTATAAAAAAAACCCAATTGGTCTTATACAATTTGGTTTAATGAGTTGATAGAACTGTTAAACTAGTTTTTTTTGCGCAATCTGCTGAACTGTTAGTACCTATCTGTAATGGTTGAATTATTGTGAGTTTTCTATGCATGAGAAAAATATAATAAATTTTTTTGAGAAACCTAATTCATAAATCCTACCGTGGTAAATTTTGAAGAATTTATCCTTAACTTTTCCCTGTGTATAAAATCAGTTTGTACATGCCAGAATCTATCTCGTGAGCTGAATGATCATAAGTTAAGTTGTATGATGAATATTTGGTTGCTTTGCCATGATATGATGTGTGGATACATGTTAGGACATTTGGTACTGTTGACATTACTTATTATCACCAACGATTCGTCGGGTCAAGTTTGTGTGTTAGTTCATACGTGGGTCTTAGAGTCATGTGTTGTTGAACATACTCTCATAACTTAAAACACTTGTACTAGGTAGCGGTTAGTGAACCAAATGCATTCATTTGGTTATGAGAAAACTCTATTACACGCGACACCAGGTTTTGGATTGATAACATGTACATACTTACATACTGGCTTTGAAAACACGAAACGTTTGCCTATACTTGCTTTCTGGATTGAAAACACAAAACGTTTTGAAGTATTGGTTATGTAACCTGCTGAAACGGGCAAAAACAAGCTGAACTGCTGATTTTTTCTTGCTGAATTGCTGCAAAACTGGTTAAAACGCGTTAAAGCGATCTGTTAAGTGCTGAAACGAGCTGTTAAGTGCTGAAACGGATTGAAAAATCGCTGAAATGAGCTGCTTAACATGTTGTTTGCTGTAAAAACGAGCTGTTAAGTGCTGAAACGAACTGAAAAATAATTGAAACAAGCTATTTAACATGCTATTTGCTATAAAACAAGTTGTTAAGTGTTGAAATGAACTGAAAACTCGCTGAAACGAGCTGTTTAACATGTTGTTTGCTGTTAAAATGAGCTGTTAAGTGTTGAAACGATCTGAAAAATTGTTGAAACGAGCCAACATGAGTGTTCGCACTCGACGAGTAGGGTTTCGGTTTAGGCTCACTTCTCAGTTTTTTTTGCTGAACGTTGACACGGGAGAAAACGTTTTAGTTTTTTTTTCGTTTTTAACGACCCGAAACCCGTTTTGACATGTTCCGACCTTGACCCATTTTGACCCGGACCCGTTATGACCCGAACCTTTTGACCCTGACCGATCCGACCCGAACCATAAAAACCTTTTTTTTGAATTGACCCGTTCCGACCCTGACCCGTTTCGACCCTGACCCGTTCAGACCCATAACCCATTTCGACCCAACCCATTTTTCACCCTTATGTTTAATGTATATCGACGGGTTAGGCAAGTTGTACCTGTTAAGACACAATTTAAAAAATTATTCAAAAATAATAATAAAAAAATCATAAGTCAAAATATAAATAAAAAACGGGAAACGTAAAAAAAACTAAAACATTTCCTCCGTTATCCTTGTTAAAAAAATGACCCGAAACCCATTTTGACCCATTCCAACCTTGACCCATTTTGGCCCAGACCCGCAATGACCCGAACCTTTTGACCCTGACCCGTTCCGACCCGAACCGTAACAAACCTTTTTTTTAAATGACCCGTTCCAACCCTGGCATGTTTCGACCCTAATCCTTTCCGACCCATAACCCGTTTCGACCCAACCCATTTTCCACCCCTGTTTTTAATGTATATCGACGGGTTAGGCGGGTTGTACCTCTTAAGACACAATTTAAAATTATATGCATAATGGGCCATTATAGATTTCAAGGCCCAATATGGTCCATTAGGACATGTATGACTTGTTTTTGTCTATTATGGTCTGATTTGACTCCCTATAACATGATATAACCGTTAAATATCTAATGTTACATATCACACGCCATAATAGGCCACTAAGATATTTCAATCCCTAATATGGCCCATTAGAGCGACTATGACATGAAAAAGGCTATAATGGGCCACTAACACCAACAAGGCCCAATAAGACCTATTGATGAAAGTATCACATGTTATCGGCCATTAACATCTAACTATGACTAATGACATTCCTATACAACCTTCTTAGAGCAACTATGATGTGATAAATGCTATAATTGGCCACAAACACCAGTTAAGGTCCAATAAGGCCCATTGATGAAAGTATGACATATTATTGGGCGTTAACCAAACTATAACTCACTAAACTCATATAAAACCCTTTTAGAGCAACTATGATATGATAGAGACTACAATGGGTCACTAACAACAATTAAGGCCCAAGACGGGCCATTAATGAAAAGTATGACGGCCAACTATGACTCACTACACTCCTATACAACCTGTTAATGTAATTATAACATGATAGAGACCATACTGGCCATTAACAACAATCAAGGCCTAATATTGCCCATTAATAAAAGTATGACATGTTATTGGGCATTGACACATGCCTGTGGCTCACTACACTCATATACAACCCTCTTGTAGCAACGGGGACATGATAGATGCTATAATGGCTACTAATACCAATCAAGGCCCATTGATGAATGTATGACATGTTTTGGGCGTTAACATCTAACTATGGCTAATGATTGTCCTATACAAACTTCTTAAAGAAACAATGACGTAACCAAGGGACACTAACATCTAACTATGACTAATGATAGCCAAATAAGGCCAATTGATGAAAGTATGGTGTGTTTCAGGAGTTAACACCTAACCATGACTAATGGCACTCCTATACAACTCTTTTAGAGCAACTGTGACATGATAAATGCTATAACGGGACACTAACACCGATCAAGAAATAGTATGACCCACTAATGAACGTATGGTTTATTGGGCGTAACACCGATTACTACACTCTTATACAACTCTTTTAAAACAACTATAAATATCACTTGTATTTATTTTATATGTTTTCATATTTAAAATCTTATATTGTTTAAGGTTTAATTAGTTGTTATATATATATATATATATATATATATATATATATATATATATATATATATATATTTACACTAACAACTCTTTATTTTAATTATTAAAATTAAAAAAAATTAATTCTATTTAGTTCCTATTAATTTCACTTTCCTCAAAATTTCAAATTAAATTCACCCATCTTTTCTTCAAAAAATTTTGAATTACCCTATCATTCTTAAATCTAATTTGACCACATATTTAACCTATCTTTTTTTCTCACTCTTCATTCTTTCTTATTCTTAATCTCTCTACACCCACTATAATCCTTCATCCTTAATTCTCTAACTCACTCAATTCTTAACCAAATCCTTTGATTCCGGGCTCTAATATTATTATTTTTGCGAGAGGAATTCACGTGTGGTGTCGGTTTTCATCAATTCTCTCTCAATTTTTGTCAGACTCGTGTTGAGTGTGAAGAACCCTAAGAACCAAGTTTGGGGATTTTCAATAATAAGTGTTATTTCTTGTAATTTAAGCTTAGTGAATCTTCTTTCATTGCTAAAAAGGTATGTATTTCACTTGTAATTGAAGCTTAGCACATCTTCTTTCATTGGTAAAAGGTTAATTAACTACAACAAAAAGGGATTTTTAGGACCTTTGTGTGGGACTCTTGTAAAATAGGGTCCTAAAATCTATTTAATAGGACAAATGAATATTTGGGGTCCTTTTACAATATACGCTACGAAACCGGTGTCCTAAAAAGTTATTTAATAGTATTGATGATTCTTTGGGGTCGTATTATCATATAACTTAATAAGACACTTAAAATGAAAATCCTAATAAAGTAATCTATAAGACATGTAGTTGTTGGTGTCCCATTATGTGGTAATGTAATAGCACACTTTACCATTGGAGGTCTTATTATAACATAACTTAATAGGACACTTTGTAGTTAAGTCATAAATGTTCGGTGTTATAGGACTCTTTCTAGTCGAAGTCATATAAGAACATAACTTAATAGGGCATTTTACACTATGGTCATATAACTTTAACCTTTATAAGATGCATAATCATTGTGGTGTTATTATAATACACCGTAATAGGACATTTGATATTTTAGTCATAAAACATCTGGTTTATAGGACTCTTATTCGCTTGAGTTTTATTATAACATAATTTAACAGGACACTTGACACTTGAGTCTTATAACTTTAACCTTTATATGACGCTTAATCATTGTGGCAATATAAAAAAATTACAATTAGTGGCACACGTTTTTATTTTTTTACGTTATTAATATAACAAAAATATTTACACATAATTGATATTAAAAATTACATTACATTTGATAAATAAACAAATTACATTACATTTGATAAATAAACAATTCAAATTAGGTAAAATATTATATAAAAGTAGAATATGATTAATATAATTAAAAAGATAAAAGAATAAAACATAATATTAATACATATAAAATAATATTATTATCACATCACCCATGACCCATCTTTTCTTTTCCCCATCTTCCTCAATCCTCATGAAGCTTCATCTGTAAATTTCTTTTTTCCCCATCTTCCTCAAGCTTCATCTTCTACCTCTTCTTATTTCTTTGGCTTTTCAAGTTAAAAAAAACCCTCAATTTGGAATATATTACATATGGAGGTGTACAAACCGGTTTCAACCCTAAACTGGTAAAGGTTGAAATTGGTTTGGTATAGTCAACAAAAGTGAAAACCAGTTTATAATTGGTTTGGTTTTGGGTTTAATCCAATTTCTTGACATGTTAAAGATTGATTTTTAACTGGGTCTTGACCTGTTTTTACCGGTTATGACAAATTTTGACCGATTTGGTTAGAGAGAATTATAAACCGGTTCCGAACATATGGTTACATTAGTTCCAAACTAGTTTTTACATAATGGGTTTCAAACCGGGTTTAATTTCGATTTGATTTTGATTAATGGTTTTTTTCCCACCTCGTAGTTACATATGCTTGTATGTATTTTGTGCTTCCCACGTAACACATTTAAAACCCTTCCTGAATTCCTTCCTCCATATACTCAGGCAGCGGCTACTCGCCTCATCCTCTGCTCCTCCATCCACCAATCACCGACCAGATATCATTCCACCGACGCCCTCAAAGTTTCCACATTAAAAGTTGTCCCAGTTTCCCTTTTTCTTAAACGGCCACTTCTTCTGCCGTGTTTGTCGAGTGCTTAACGTCGGTGAAGACGGTTGACGTTGATGAATTTGAACCCTAGAGATGTCATAAATATGTTAGGGTTTGAGTTTTGATGACAACAGTTTGCTGAAAGATTCGTTTTTGTTTATTTATTGGTATGTAACTTGATGTTAAACGATTATTATTGAACGATTGTTGATTCTAGTATATAGTACTATGAGTCTGACTTCCAGAAAGGAAAAGTTTGTAATTTTTGGACAAGTTTTGAATAATTTTTAGAATTTTACAAAAACACTGGTCAAAGCTGATTCGAGGAGTTATATTATGATCTATCTTTCCGACACCATAACTCCCTAATGACAACCCCAAACGGGTTGGTTTTAGTTTTGGAACTTATTATTATGAGTTTAAAAGATAACCCAATTGGTCATACATAATTTGGTTTAATGAGTTGATAGAACCGTTAAACTAGGTTTTTTTTACCTATCTGAACTGTTAGTACCTATCTGTAATGGTTGAATCATTGTGAGTTTTCTATACATGAGAAAAATATAATAAACATTGTTTGAGAAACCTAATTCATATATTTTACTGTAGTAAATTTTGTAGAATTTATACTTAATCTTTTCTTAGTGAATAAAATCAGTTTGTACATGCTATAATCTGTCTCGTGAACTAAGTGATCATAAGTTAAGTTGTACGATGAATGTTTGGTTGATTTTCCATGATACGATGTGTGAATACATTTAGGAATTTTTATTACAGTTGAAATTGATTATTATCACCAACGAGTCATCGATTCAAGTTTGTGTTTGTGTATACATTATGTCTAATGTGATTGTGCGTGATAGTCGTCGTGCTATGCGTGGACGTACCACGGTACCTAGGAAGGGTGAAAACCATCGTGGTGGGGCATCACTTGCTGGATCACATGAGGGTGGTGTTGGTAGTGGCGATGTCGATGGTCTACAAATGTATACTTGTGGGTGACACGTCATCTATCATGCCTCGGGATACCTTTGGGAAAAAATTTATTTTAAAGATTGAGGATAAGTATGCTTTTAGTTTTAACATTTTCATTATTTATGTTACAAATATACTTACTTGGTTATTTCAATATTATAGGTTTGCGAGTCATGAGATTCATAGGACTATCATAAAATTACTAATTGAGCACTATGATGAACCTTGGGCTACATTCAGAATGGTTCCTAAGAATGTGATTGCTCGTATGTTTGCTCGTTTTCGGGTAATATATTAGTTAATTATTTTAGGGTAGAGATATTGTTCGATAATGTAACATCCCAGATTTCAAGTAATAATATTTTATATTATTTCTCATGATAAACGAGTTTACTTGATTTGAAAAAGAAATAATAAAATATTAATAGGAAGATAAGTAGGCTAATAAATGGGAATTAATCATGGACTAAAAAGGAAAGATGGACCTTAGGTCCATGGGCTTAAGGGAGTATAAATACAACCTTAAACCCTAAATCTTTCCATTTCCATCCATCTTATCTATAATATTCCCTACAGCCTCAAAACACACCTACAAACACTGCATTTACGGCCGCAATAGAGAAGGTGAGATCTGAGATCAAACGAGGAAAGGTCTTTGATTTATCCTTGATATCCAAACAAGATACATGATTCAAGTCCATAACCAAAGCTAGCCGTGACCTAATAACCGTATAAAGGTATGTTCTTGATCTTAAAGCTTACTTTTTTATGAACGGTTAGCCCTGAAACTTGAACATAGACTAGATTGGGTCTACATAAAACATAAAGTTGACAACTTGATGATTAGAATGAACGTAATGGACTCGTGGTTATGAACGGTTCATCAAGAACACCCAAGATCTAGCCTATAACATTTTAACACTACAAAGGTCTGAACTTTGTAGATAAACGGGTTAGATTTTGATGAAAGGTTAATGACAGGTGTTAAAAAGGATAGAAAGGGTAGAAGAATGTGTTAAAATCTTGTTGTGGATCATCAGCTAATTACCATAGCTGAGAAAGGGTTGGAAAATATGATCTGGGAACATCAGACCTGAGTTCTCGGCCACCAAGAGTTCTCGGTCAGAGTTCTCGGTGACCATGTGTTCTCGTTCATGAACATGTGTTCTCGGCAACCCTGTCTTCTCGGTTAAACCCGGGATCTCGGTCAAATATGGTTTCTCGGTCAACACATGTTCTCTGCCAAAGAGTTCTCGGCTGACCCAGATACTATAATGGGCAGTTGGGCCTGACATAGCTCAGTCCACAAGCTTAAGCCCATGTTCTATTTAAAACAAACAAGCCCAATATCTTAAAATAAATAAAAAGCCCAGCGTAGGAATACTTTGGTTAACTAAAGCACCAACTTAATCAAGTAGAAGGTTAATTAACATAAATATATATTTAACAGTTAGCCGTGCTCAACTAAAGAAGGGGATAACAATTAACGGCGAACGCAACAGAGTCCAGGTGAGTTTCTAGCCCCATTCCTTGTTATGTTTTCGGGGTTGTGTGCACACTCGATGTGATTAGTTAATACACTTATCTTAGTGGTAAGTGTATGCCTATTATGATATATGTGAATGTTATAAAAGAATGCTTGACGGTACATGAACGATATTCGGATATTGCATGTACTGTCATGAGATAGTTAGATGACGTGATTGTTTATATATATGTTGTATGTTTGAAGTATGTACGTTATAGAATATGATTATGAAAGAAAGTATGTAAAATATATAAACAAAAAGGAAAGTATGATATGAAGGAATTGACGGTAAAAGGTGGCAGACCCTAATAATATCTGTGAAGAAGGGTGGCAGACCCTAATAATATCTGTGAAGAAGGGTGGCAGACCCTAATAGTATCTGCGAAGAAGGGTGGCAGACCCTAATAATTTCTGTGAGGTTATAGGGCGAAAGGCTCTTTAAGGGTGGCAGACCCTAATAATATATGTGAGATTATAGGGCGAAAAGCTCTTTAAGGGTGACAGACCCTAATAATATCTGTGAGGTTATAGGACGAAAGGCTCTTTAAAATGTATAAGTATGTATGTAAAGAAAGATAAAATATGAAGTATGAAAGAAATAAATAAAGTATGAATGTAAGAATGAAAGTATATACTTACGTATGTATGAAAGAAAGTAAGGGAGGACAAGCATGTAATATAAGAACGTATTGTATGATTGATTGTGTTAACTAGAACTCACACAGTGTAGCTGACTTTTAATATGCACGCAGGTGAGTAGAATGAGGCAGTTAGCTTGAGGAGAACACATGGCAGAGTTGGACGAAGCTGACATCTGAGGGTTTTGCTATGATGTTTATTTCTTTAATTTAAGTTATGTTTTAAAAGACAAAAATATGGATGTTTGTAACAAATGGTTTAAGTTTTATTATTTCCGTGAAAGTTTTTAATTACTCTGATATTTAGAACTGCATTTATGAGTAAATCCAACGTCCAAATGTGAGGCACCGGTAACGGGGCCTTACAGATAATGGCTTAACGTACGAGAGGTACACGAGACACTCAAAGGCAAAAAAACAAGGCAAAAAATACTAAAACGCTCAAAAACACTCACACAAACCCTAAACACTCATAAAACGCTCATGGAAAAGCTCAAAAATGGTTTTCGTGAAAAAAATAAAAAATTGCTTGATTAACCATTAAAACTGTTTTTCGGTTAACCAACGATTAATTGGATATGTATTAATGATTCCGAGATGTTGTGATGTGATTTAATGGATCGATTTGTGAAAAACGAGATTCATGTAAGTAATGTACGTTAAGGTATTATTGTATTTGATCTTTTCCCAATATTTTATATCTGCTTGGTTGTTTTAGTTTTGCATATTTAACCTTAACTTTTTATTTTATACAGATGATGTATAGTTATGATGCTATTATTTTAACAATTTTAGGTTCAAAAAGTTAGAGCCGAAATGGAAAATGAACTAGAAAATGAAAGAAAGTCAAGAAACGAGTTGGAAGAATGAGTGCAACGAATGGAACAAATGGAAAAAGAACTTAAGAAAAATGAAGAAAGGAGGAAAAAACAATTTAATGTAAACCCGTTTTGAATTTATGTTATTGGGTTTGTTAAACTTATGAAAAAACATGTTTTCATTTTATGCTAACGTGTTTAGATACATTTATAAAGTTATGCTTTGAAATATTTATATTATGCATTGTTAGTAGGTTAAAAATCTATTTTTTATAATCCATTTTAAAAAATAATAAAAATACTGAATTCAGTAAGACACATTTAGCCACACTTATCTATTTGTGACCAAAAGTATGATAATAGCCACACTTTATACTACAAAAACATTATGTGTGACAAACGGTAAGACAATGGCCACACCACAAACTACAAAAGAGTGTTTGAGTGGCAAGTTCACATTTTTAGCCACATTGAAAATAACCTCCGGTGTATATACGATATGATTAGCCACACAATACATCACTATGTGTGACGAAAAGTTTGTTAGTAGCCACACTTTAAATTACGAAAAGCATTATGTGTGACAACAGGTAAGACAATAGCTACACTATAATCTACAAAGGAGTGTTTGAGTGGCAAATAAACATTTTTAGCCACATTTAATGTAACATCCAGTGTCAATATGATATAATTAGCCACACTATTATTAAATTCAAGTGGCCATTGCTTTTCTATAGTCACACGGTATAGGTCACAATGCTCGCTTGCCACAACCCTATTGGCCACATTATTATAAAATTCATGTGGCTGAAACACTAATTCATGTGGCTCTATACGTGCAATGGTCATACCTAGTAAATAGCCATGCGGCCATTTTCTACCGTTTAGCCACACTTATTGGAGAGGCTTCTTAATGGCCAGCAACTAATGCCGGTACCCTTTAGCCACACTTATAATCACATAAGGCCACTAAAAACATTGTATGGCCATATGATACCTATGATGTCGCAACCTTTGGTCACACATGACCTGAACCAGATGTGTGTGGCTAAAGGTCTACGGCCACACTTTTTTCGTGTGAACAAAGGTCATTTTTCACGTAGTGTTAAGACTCGATTCGATTAATTTTTCTTAAATTCAGTTTGATTAGAATCAGTTATCGATTCGATTGGAATAAATACTCAATTCGATTATAATTGAAGTTCGATTCGATTCCTTTTGACTTTATAGTTTTAGATTGATTTCTTGACTCGATTTGATTCAACTGAAACTCGATTCGATTCACATGGGGAACTCGATTCAATTCAAATCAAGTTTTACAAAAACTTCAAATTCTTGCAGATCTTAGGTCTTATTGAACCAAATCATGTTTTTGTACAACCTTTTCATGCAAAGAGGACAATTGGGCTTGTAAAAGTCCAAAAATCCCTAAAAACTCAAAAACTATACAAATCTTTATAGAAACTCAATTAAACCATCCTAGGAATGATTATGATGTTGTTAACAATATTCTATCACCGATTTGTTCATACAAACAAGATATAACACTCCTCAGATCCAAAGACGGTTTGGTTATGAATCGTCAAGAGCAATAACAAGAACCAGCAAAGATTTAATATAATACAATGTAGTACCGAGTGTGATGGCTCTGTTGTGAAGATCATCAAGTATTATAATGATGGATGAAAGTAGATTTGATATTAGTTTTGGGTTTTGAAAGGCGGTGGCGGTGGTGTAAGAGATAGAGAGAGAGAGTCGAGAGGTTTTATGGAAAAGTAGAAGTGGATAATAAGAAGATATTATGGTTTGCTTTTTATATAGGGTCAGCCTATATCGTGATATGGTCAAAAACCTCTCGAGTTTTAAAATATTTTACACTCTAAACCCTGTGAACTCTGAAAATATTTGCATATTAAACCAGAAAAATATTATACACCGAAAAATATATATGCAAGTTATATTCTTGTCAGTCCATACATTTGACAACATTTGCATAAGAAACCTTTACTTAAACCCATTAAAACAAAAGGATAAAAGAAAATAAAATTAAAATTAAAATACAACTCAAATTGAAAAAAATACAATAACTTAAAAAGAGGTTTTAAGCCAAAACCATAAAACAAAAGAAAAGGGAAAAATAACACAAAACAAAACAAATATGAAGTAAAGATTAATTTATATATATATATATATATATATATATATATATATATATATATATATATATATATATATTGTATAATACCTATAGTTACAAAGTTTTTCTAATAACTTTAATACTTTTGAGAGAAAGATCACAACACATAATCACATTGATCGATAACATCTTAGATCACACTTCTATTTCAATATTATTATGCCAAGAACCCAAAGTCGGTTGGAGATATATTTTGTCCACTTTGAATTTAAAAAGTATTTTGATGTCAAAGTGATATGTTAAGGTATGCATTAAGCGTGTAGTCCTCATTAAACCAGATAAGTTACTGACTCCTTCATACCTCGGACATAGTTTATGTTCATTAGATCACCCAGAATTTACTTCGACTCCCTAATGATTTATCAATATATTTTAAGCTTGTTTAAACTTTTGCAAACTTTTTCAAACAGTAAAGGTTGAATCATGAACTTAATTTCCAAGTTCGGACTTACATGCCTTCAGATAAGGTGTTTAGGACTTACCATTTGCCTCACGTTACGTGATTCTAATATGCCCCCTTTTGTTTGTTAATTATCAACATTTTTTTGTTGAATTTGAATTCTTTTAAGCACTTTGTAGTTTTTCTGCTTTTTCATTTTTAATTTCAATATTTGTATTAAAGCAAGAAAAATTTTATGGTGATCAATCACTAACGGGCTCGTGTATGACTGACTAATAACATTTTTTCCTTCATCAATATGATTTATATTGGAGTCGGCAACCGCTTCATAAGAGTGTAACCACTAGCATAGGCGGGAATTTAAGTTTATATCACTATGACCCTTACTCATTTATCAAGATTATCTACACATCAAGCAATGATCTTGTTGGCTTTTAATATATTATTTTCATGTGCTATAATCATTAAAGACAATTTCTTATCATTTTCCAAAGATCAGGTCAATTTCTCAAAAATTTTAATTCTATAATATTATCTGACTCCCTCTTAGCAAGAGTTCCCTCTAAACGGGAAAACATCATTTTCTGATTTTCTTAAAAAATAAAATCTTTTTCACATGTTAAGTGACTTCTTTTTGTTTTTCTTAATACAAAAAAACATTTTGGTAAGTTGTAGTAACTTATTTTCTCCCTCTAAAAGTGTGACATATTTTAGAAATATTTACAAATGTTTCTAAAAATAGAAAGATAATTTTAATCAAAAGAAATCATGCAAAGCGACTCTACTAGATATAGAAATCGGGCACGGTCCACGGATTTTGTTAAAAGGTCCACAAAGTTGTAGTCAATGTGGACCTTTTCGATATTGACAAGTTTTCGATCATAATAGTCATGAATGAAATGCATTCGGATGTCAATAGGCTAGGCCAAAAATATGACTTATGATATCAAAAGAATGAAACCCGTTAAATATATTATGGTCAAGAAAATAATTAAAGTGAGAGAGAAATCCGGATGCAAGACGAGAGATTTGGTGCACTCATTTAGCTTTAACGGGGAGGAGATCTTCTCGAATGTTTTTATTTGGCTATGAATAGGGACTTGTAGTCGTATGTTTGTGTGTTTGTATGGTGTTTTATCCAACCCAAGGGGAGCGCACCTTGGGTGGGATCGGTTCGTTTAATAATATAAATATTTTATCCGATAACAAGATCGTTCATTTATATTATATTTATTTGTTTTCGTTCGATCGTTTAATTTCATCGCACACGTCTCAATCGCTTATCAAGAACAAAATCCGTTCATTTGTCGGATCCAGTGTTCGGACCTACACTTGGTAGCAGAGCAGGCTTGAATCAACTGATTAACTTTGTTCTTGATATCTGGGTTTTATTTCCACGATTACCCGAGCCGAGACATTAATCTCTTGATGACCTGTTGAAGTTTTGAAAATCTTGAAAATAAAGTGGAAAATAAGTGTGCTAGAATTTCGTCTTTGTAGATTCGGTGTTTCGGGACCTACAAGTGTTGGATACGATTCCGTCATGCGCCGAAATTCCGGAAAGCCTAGGGTTCTTCTCCGAAAAAGATTTCAGAGATTGGAGATGTACACATGAAATTCCGATATTCAGTTTGGTGAGTGTCGTTATCTCTAATTGTTGCAACTATTGGATGAAGATAGTTGTTGTGGTTTTAATGGGCGGAAATTGGGTTCTGGTGGCTGCATATCCGTATCGGTTTTAAGGCATGGTGATCTTGATGTTGATGTCGGATGATTGCAGGTGCATGTTGACGATGTTGGTTTTCGGCTAGGGTGGACAATAGGTGACGAATCTAGGATGTCGGAGGTTATGGTGTTGCTGGTTGAACACCGCCACGGTTTGTGACGTGTGTGTGAGCCAGAGCATTTATTTCCGGCAAGCCGTGCTTTCTCTATGTGCCGGTGGTCGTACAACCGGTTGCGGTGTTCTCTGGATGATGAAGTAGGGGTCGCCGTGGCATCTAGTGTGTTTGCGAAAGTGGTAGTGTTAGGTGGTTAACGGTCGGAGGTTGGTTTTTCCGGTCACATGTCGACCGATGAAGAAAGATTTTATGGCAAGTGGCCTATGATGTGCACAGAACGTGGTGTCTGCCTTTGATGTCACCACAAGTTATATTTATGGATCCCTATATTTATTCTTGCCCTAATGCTTAGGCAGATGAAACTGGGCCGAAAACCTACTGGTTTGGTCCAGGTAGCTATGTTAGTTTTTTTGATTGGCCTTGGAAAGATGATACAAGAGATTGGTTGTGTTGGGCTTGACATGCTTTGGGTTGGTTATGATTCTGGTCCAACAATTATTTTTGGCTGAGTGTTTTTCGGATAGACCAAACTGAATAAAGTTAATATTGATCGGGTTTTTCGTGGAAAAATATACTGATATCATAAGTCAAGGGGTGATTGTAAGACTAAAAATGTGACTTATGATATCAAAAGAACGAAACCCGTTAAATATATTGTCGTCAAGTAAATAATTAAAGTCTATGAGAAATCCTGATACGAGACAAGAGCTTCGGTGCACACGTTTAACTTCAATGGGTAGGAGATCTTCTAGAATGTTTTTATTTGGCTATAAATAGGGACTTGTAGTCACATGTATGTGTTTTTTTTATGGTGTTTTCACCCACCCAAGGGGAGATCACATTGGATAGGACCGGTTCGTTTAATATTATAAATCTTTTATCCTATAACGAGATCACTCATTTATATTATCTTTATTTGTTTTCGTTCGATCGTTTGATTTCATCGCACATGCTCAATCGCTTATCAAGAACGAAATCCATTCGTTTGTCGCATCCGGTGTTCGGGACCTACACTTTATAATTTTAAAATATTATCCAACTCCCTCCAAATGGGAAAACATCATTTTTTTTTATTTTCTTAAAGAGAATAAATTCTTTTTGACAAGTCAAGCAACTTATTTTTGTTTTTCTTAAGAACAAACTGAAAAAAAATTTGGTGAGTTGTAATAACTCATTTTCTACCTTTAAGACTGTGACATATTTTAGAAATATTTATTTTTTTTTAAATAGAAAGATAGTTTTACAAGATATAGAAATCGGGCATGATCGAAGGCTTTTGTAAAAAAAATATGCAAACTTGTAGTCGGTGTGAACCTCTTCGGTATTGACAAGTTTTCGACAAAACAGTCACGAATGAAATTCATTCGGATGTCAATTTTTTTTGTCTTAGAGTGTTGGACCGGGTTTCTCACAATGCAAACCGCAACATCATTGTCGCACTTGATATGAGCATTAAATAAATTCAAACCATAATCCAGCGGCTGATGATGGATCCATATCACTAGTGAGCAACAGGCAGAGGGGCAACGTATTCTGCTTCGGGTGTAGAGGTGGATACAATGACTTGATTCTTGCACTGTCAAAGATTAACCGATCACACAGGTATTGACATTCTCCTGATGTTGTCCAAATTGCATCCCTCGTAAACACTGTTGGTGTAGGCATGCAACTCCAAAGGAGAGTATTTAGGATATCAAAGTCCCAAATTCCTTTAAGATACCGGAAGATACGATTGACAACGATTAAGTGAGATTCTTTCAGGTCAAACTCATTTTGGCACACTAACAATTGGGGAACATGATGCATGGTCAGCTTGCAGTGAGATACATCAGGGAGCTCATCATTAACCTGTAAAGGTGTTGATCAACTAACTTCCCCACTGGTTCTAGAGCTAGCACCGGCCTTGTAGCAATCGGAGTAACATAGGGAGTAGCATCCTTAAACCCAAATTTCTGAACAATTTTGTGGACGTATATCTCTTGATGAATCAAAATCCCGTTCATCTTTTGTTCAACTTGAAGTCTCAAAAAGAATGTCATTTCTCCCAATGAGCTCATCTCAAACTGACATTGCATTACCTCTGAAAACTCTACACAAACAATCATTTGTTGACCCGAAGATAATATCATCAACATAGACTTGGACTAGGATCAAATTGTTGCCAACCTTCTTGACATAAAGGGTTTGATCAATAACGCCTCTCCGATAGCCATGCTCCAAAAGATGTTCTTCCAGAGTAGCATATCAAGCACAAGGTGCTTGATGAAGGCCATAAAGAGCCGCGTCAAGTCGATAGACGTAATTCGGATGATATGGATCCTCAAAACCTGGAGGTTGCTTGAAATAAATTTCTTTATTTTTTTACTTTCCCATACAAGAAGGCAGTCTTTACATTCATTTGATAAACTTTCAAGTTCATATACAATGCATAGGCCAAGAAGAGACGAATAGCCTCGATCCTAGCAACCAGAGCATTGACTTCATCATAGTCAAGACCTTCATGTTGAGAGAAACCTTGTACCACTAGCCTCGCTTTATTTCTTGTGATCACCCCTTTATCATCTTTCTTAGTTCTAAACACCTATTTTGTACCAATCAGCTTTTTGTTCTCAGGCTTCTTCACCAGCCTTGACACATTCAGCTTCTTAAACTGTAACAACTCCTCTTGCATGGCTTCCACACAGGAATAATCTTTGAGAACAATCTTGTAGTCCTTTGGTTCAACCTGTGAAATAATACATGCAAAGAGACATTTGTTAATAGTAGCATATTTGCTTCTTGTCTAGATGCTAGCAAAATGAGATCCAATGATATTATTTGTTGGATGAGAACGATGAATTGGAAACTGAGGAATCGTATCAGCTTCTTCAATGGGATCCACCTGAAGTTCCATCATTAAATTTCAACTGGATGGAAGATACTAGGAGCATTGATTAGAACATCAGCAATGGGTTGAAAGACATCCGGCTGATCAACCACATGTTCTAAGGCAATGGGACCCTCTCAGAGATTCTCCATAAATGGAACAACAATTGCATGAGCCAAAGTGGAATCAGTGTTATCAGAAGCATCAGCATGAACTTCATTTGCAACAGTCTCATCAGCAACAACTTGTATAGTATTGTTTGATGAGGGAGGTGTGGGAACATATTTCACCACACTAGGTTCTGCCGGAAGATTTAATGCAGGCTCAGTCTGATTTGGATCGACATTGTCAGCTGACGAGAATGAGGCATCGGAATTTGAATCAGAAGCGTCTTCAACGGTTACCACATCGGTTGTATCTGCTAGTTGTGGCATAGAATTTGCTTGAGCCACAAAGGGATCTATGTGTGGCATGTTTCTGTTTGAGGGACCAGCAGAAAAGCTAACGTCATTTAAACTGTTTATGATTGAATGAACTAAGATAGACAGAGGCACTAGGCACTGAAGTAGCAACTGGAGGAGCTATAACAGGAGGAGTAAAAAAGACCACGAAACTGACTAAACAAATAATCATAGTCAAAAAGCCAGTTTGGTCTCATGTCTGCATATGTAGGGTTAAGCTCTTGCCGGTCAACGTTGAAGGATTCCACTATCACCTTTGCTCTCTTGTTATAAACTCGATAAACAGACCTGTTGGCAGCATACCTAACAAAGCAACACTCAACCGCCTTTTCAGCAAACTTGGGATGTGAATTGGAAGTTGTATGAAGCATAGTGCAGGGACATCCAAAACTTTTAAATTAGTTGAATTGAGGCTTTGTCTTGTAATAGACTTAATAAGGAGTCTTGTTGAGACGTTTGTTTAGCAGCACATGGTTCTGGATGAAACAGGCAGCATTAATTGCTTCAACACAGAAGAACAAAGGAAGTTTTGAGAAGGACAACATTGTTCTTGCAGCCTCGATCAGTGTTCGGTTTTGTCATTTAGAACCCCATTCTGTTGTGGAGTGGAGAGAGAACTAAACTGACGGTCAATCCCCTTTGAGTAACAAAAGTCATTCACGGCTTTGTTGCAGAATTCGAATCTGTTGTCGCTTCTAATACACTTCACTCTCTTGTCAGTTTTATTCTCCACAAGTGTCATAAACATGATAAAAAAACTGAGTGGTTTCATCCTTGTGCCTTGAAAGGAAAGTCCAGCTGAAACGAGAAAACTCATCAGTAACACCAAAACAATATGCCTTTAGGCCAATTGCCAATGGATGAATTGGACCAAATAAATCCATATGTAACAGCTAAAGAACGGAATCAATAAAATTAACAATTTCGGGCATGTGAGGGAGCTTGTGTTATTTGCATTTAGAGCATAAAAGACATATTTCAATGCAAGATAAAGTTTTAACAGGCAAGCCCCCACATGCTCACATGTTACCAATGTGTTTAAATTATTGAAGTTAACATGACCTAGACGTTGATGCCATAGTGATGAGCCGTTCTCTGAGGCTTTAGATATCAAACATGAATTCGATGTGAATATGAACTTTTCATGTCCAATATATAAGCATCATTATGCCTTGGAGTGCAAATCAATATCCACTCTTCGGGGACTTTGAAACCTAGTTTTAAGATCAAACATTCATGCTCGGTGAATAATGTGGAATATTGTTAGTGACAGAGTTGTCTCAGAAGCATGTTAACAATTAGTTAGAGGTGTGTTCTCGAGACGAAGTTGTCTCAGGAAAGTTAACAATGAAATCGCCAAATTTTATTTATTTCTTGAAAACATATTGCCTTGTGTGAATCAGAATCCGAAGAGCAGTCCATAGGAACCCATGCAGAAGCATGTTCCTTGTTTGTAAAAGATTTTCTGGACCGTTTTCTCTTTGTTTTCAAAATGAAATCCTCAGTTCTTTCAATCTTTGGATTCCTTTTCTCACTTGTTTTTGGTGGATTATTGGACTTTTCAGTCTTTGAATCGCTTTTTGCTCTTTCCCTTTTGGTTATCCAAAAAGGTTTTCTAACTTTCTTGTTGGTATTGGATCTCACATCCATTTCACGGGCTTCACTGGAAGTTTGATCAGTCCTTGATCCCGAGCGGGGAGCAACGTGGGATCAAGACTGACTAAACTGTCTTTTCAAATCATTTTGCTGTCTATGCCAGTTCTTGAGATGTCTTGCAAGGTGAGAAGGTTTACCACACACAAAACAGCAATTTCTATTATAAGCAGTAGAATGATCATCAGAACTATAGCATGGTTGATGAGGTGGAAAAGGTGATCCTTGGGAAGGAACATGACTATGAAAGCCATTTGGTTTGTAACCACGATCATCAAAAGCATTTGTAAAATGTGAATTAACATGATTGCGTTGAAGATGACCATAGTAGTTGTTACTTGAGAAGTTGTATGTTTTAAATGATATGTTGTTTGTGAAAATGATCTTTTACTTGGTGGAACATATTAACACGAAGTACTTGCTTTTTCATTTTCAAAATTCTGATCGTATTCAAATTAACCTCAGACTTACAACTTGATGATGAACAACTTGGTATATTCATCTTAATAGGCTTTTTCACATTCGCACAATTGTCAACAAATTATTCATCATATGCAGTCTCACGATCACTATCCGAATTACCTCAACATTTCCATCCAAAATATGTGAGAGGTCCCAATATTAACACTCTCACAAGTTACATTATCATCCAAAGATGAGATCAATGTATTTTGCATGGAAATAAAAATTTTATTATTACAGACAAATTTGGTAAATGATGATTTTAAATCCACATTAGAAAACAAAATTGAAACTCCTTTCTTGTCATAACCCATGTGCTTTTCCACTAACCCACTTTCTTCTACATAACATGCTGAACAAGATTAATCACTATCAGAAGTAACTGGCACAGACATTGGATCAACAGTCTTATGAACTGGAGGAACAAATGTCTATGGTTTTGGTATGTGTCCAACTCCATAAAACATTTCGTCCTCTGGAGGGGTGTTGAAACTAAAATGGTGTTGGCTAGTATATTTATCATTAAATGGAGGCGGAATGGCAGCATGCTCATAACCTAACCTCTTCTTTTGTTTCACCCCCATTTGTGAACCAATGATGCCATTTAGCTTATCAAACTGCATCTCAAACTTTTCTACAGTTATCTTTCTTTGAGCAAGATCTAATTCTAGTTCTTCTATTTTAGCATTTAACTCAATTATACATTTTTGGTGAAACTCAACTTGCAAATTAGATTTAAACAATTTTAGATGTAAGCTTTCCATGTTGTCATGATGGGTTTTAATTATAGTACTGAATATCTTTTCAACTTTCTTGTATTCATTATTCTTATTCTGATATATATAGCCTAGGTTTTCTCTTATCAAGGCGGCAATATGAGTTCTATAATTCTCTACTTTATCAAAACAAGCTTGAGATCAAAGTTTTTTGTGTACCTCGGGAGTGTTAGGAATGTCTTGGTTTCCTCCTGGTGTAGAGCTTGTAGAAGTTTGATCTCCATTCATGAATGCCATTCTAGCAAAGGTCAACGGGTTCATTAGCTCTCCAAATTGACCTTCCCAATCTTGTCCGATGCATCATCAGATTGGGTGATCAGTGCCCTAAAGTTTGACCTTGAGTTCTCTTTAGTTGAGTTTCCTTGACTGATCCGTGAAACTCTTTTACCCGAAGAGCTGCTTTGACCCATTGGTCTCTTGTCTTTCTTCTTCCCACCCTCACTATGTAACATCCGGCCCCTCGCACCGCCAATATTGTCCGCTCTGCCCACGAAGAGCTCACGGATTTGTTTTTGGTTGCCCAAAACGCGTTGGTGATTGAAGAGGCAGGACATTACTTATGAACCAGTGATCTCTCTTGTCCACGGCCGATGTGGGATAGCCTAAGAGTGGGACAATGTTGTGTTTGCCAAGGGTGTTACAGACAACCCCCCTTTGGACTCATCGTCCTCGATGAGGCGTGTCCCAACATCCCGAACGGCACAAGAGTGGCTTTGATACCAACTGTAACATCCGGTCCCTCACACCACCAATATTGTCCGCTCTGCCCACAAAGAGCTCACGGATTTGTTTTTGGTTGCACAAAACGCGTTGGTGATTGAAGAGGCTGGACATTACTTATGAACCAGTGATCTCTCTTGTCCACGGCCGATGTGCGATAGCCTAAGAGTAGGACAATGTTGTGTTTGCCAAGGGTGTTACACACTATCAGAGACTTCAATGATCTTAACATCATTGGCTGGTTGTGTTGGGTTGGTGCATTCTCTTGAAGAGTGCCCCATCTCATTACAGTTGTAACAGTCAGAGTCTCTAATGCTATTCTTTCCATATATTTTCAAAATATTTGAGGCCAGATGAACTGCCATGGCCATTTGATACTTCATATATATTTTCTTAAGATCTCTCTTGTTGATTTCTAGGATATAACCTTGTTGGAAAAAGAGAGGGGTAATAGTTTTCCTTGTAGCAATTCTTCATGACTGGCTAGGATGGCATTGATCATGGCAACATTGGAGTCATGAACTTGATAGGTGGGTTGATTTGAGCTGTTGGTTTTTTTTTTGCTTCTTGCAGTCTTGGTTATCCCATAAGCCTTGAGAGCTTGTTCAACAGCTTTGTTGACTACATCTTGGAATGAGCTTGAGTTTGATGAAGCAGGCTGACTTGCTAATGACTTTAAAGCTTTGTTGTTGTCAGACTGAGTAGTATAAAATTTCACACCATCAACGGGATAAACTGTTGGGTGTGATTGGCTGAGGAAGGCCGAACTGATTCCCAATGAGAGTTTCAACATATTCCCCTTGATTGTGAATAAACATGTTGAATTATCCCCTCAACATTTTCGTTCGACTGTTTCTCATTTCAAGATTACCTTTAAACTTTTCAACCAAAGCGTCCTAAAGACCTTTAGCAGTTGTGTACTCTCTCATAATTTGAGTTGTATCAGCTGACAGACACACACTCAGCATACCATATGCCTTTTCATCATCAAGAATGAATTTCTTGTCATTTTCAGAGTAGCTTTCAATAGGGGTATCAATTGGTCCATCATCAGTCTCAATAGTAGGCTTGTGAGGTAGGTTCTTAATTGATCTAAGAAGAACAAAAGCAGTCATTCTAATGAAGTTCTTGAACTTTCATTTGAAATCATCAAAGTTACTCTCAAATGACATAAGCTTAGGAGGTTTAGTTGTGGTTCCAGCCTCATTCTCAAGTATTAGGTAGCTCTTCAACAACTCAAGATCGTGTGGCATCTTGTTTGTTAGATCAGTAGTCCAACTGTTGAAAATACATAGTCCAAATGAATCTAATCGAGTGTGAAATGAGTCAAATCGAATAAGGCAGCTAATCGAATGAAATAAAAAATTTCAATCAAATTATAAAATGAATCGAATCGAGTTTTGAAAATTCGATTCGATTGAAATAAATTCGATTCGATTGGAATTTCCAGAAAGTGCAATTTCAACTTTTTACGTACGAATCTGACAGTAAACACCCTTTTTACCACTTTTGAGCCTTCAATCACTACTAGAAACCTAAAGCGCGCTTAAACACACTCAAACACAACTTTAAACCAAATTTCAAGCTTTTAAACACAATTCCTTAGCCCAAAACCCACTTCGAACACTTGAACACACTTTGCTTTGCAAGAACACAACTTACAAGCACTCATACAAGACAAAAATCCAAGGTTGTGACCCAAGAACCTTAACTAGTAGATCCGACAGATCCGATACCAATTATAGGTCCCGAGAATAGATCTAACAATAAGTTCATGAATCAATCTCAACCACTAGCTAGTGGAAATCGCTAATAGGTAACCGAGATCTCAGATCTTGTAATGTTTGGTCATTTACGGTTTTGGTAATAAATAGAGAGTTTAGAGGGAGTTGGTTGATGATAAGATAATATATGGCAAAAGGTTAGTTACGCATGCACATGCTTCTTTATTTATAGGAGAAGTATGTCATGCATTTATCTCATTATCATTGGCCCAATGGGCTCTAAATACATGATCTCGGGTCCAAACATACATACGCAAAACCGAAAGCTACTAAAAGACAACGTGAGTAAATCTAAATAATACAAAAGACTATGATACAAAACAGGGTCTTACATTTCAAAATTTGCCTATTATGATTACAATATGGAATGAAAGCTTAAGGCATTTAATCTGTACGAACATAATGGTGTTTTACTTACCTTATTCGATGACTTGCCAGTAGTTAAAATTCAATGATTAAAGCATAATGGTGACTGGAGAAGATGATAATGGAGAAAGAGAGAGAGAGAGAGGTTGCTTGTTGTTGTAGGTTTATGCAACAGGTAGAGGAAGTCGACGATGCGGAAGAGAACAATTGATTTGAGAGGTTTTTAACAAATCAAGGGATGTTATGCCCCGTAAGGTCTATTCGGGTTAAACCGGGTGAAACGCATGATATCTCACAATTCTGGAATCTTGCAATCTGGTGACTCTAGTGAGGTGGGGAGCGATGCAATAGCGACACATAGATTTTATGGTTGACAATTATATAAATAATTAGATTTGTATTTGCACTCTTAAAGAATTTTTAATTAAGGCATCAAATTTCTTGAACCTTCATTTAAAATCATCAAAGTTACTCACAAATGACATAAGCTTAGGAGTTTTAGTTGTGGTTCCAGCCTCATTCTCTAGTATTCGGTAGCTCTTCAACAACTCGAGATCGTGTGGCATCTTGTTTGTTAGATCAGTGGTCCAAACTGTTGAAAATACAGAGTCCAAATGAATCGAATCGAGTGTGAAACGAGTCGAATCAAATAAGGCAGCTAATCGAATGAGAAAAACAATTCGAATCAAAAAATAAAATAAAATGAATCGAATCGAGTTCTGAAAATTCGATTCGATTTGAAAAAGTTCGATTCGATTGGAATTTCCAGAAAGTACTATTTTAACTTTTTATGTACGTATCTGACAATAAACACCCTTTTTACCACTTTTGAGCCTTCAATCACTATTAGAAACCCAAAGCGCCCTTAAACACACTCAAACACAACTTTAAACTTAAACCAAATTTCAAGCTTTTAAACACACTTCCTTAGCCGGAAACCCACTTCGAACACTTGAACACACTTTTCTTTGCAAGAACACAACTTACAAGCACTCAAACAAGACAAAAATCCAAGGTCGTGACCCAAGAACCTCAACCAGTAGATCCGAAAGCTCTGATACCAATTATAGGTCCCAAGAATGGATCTAACAACAAGTTCTTGAATCGATCTCAACCACTAGCTAGCGGAAATCGCTAGTAGGTAACCGAGATCTCGGATCTTGTGAGTGTTTGGTTATTTACGGTTTTGGTAATAAATAGAGAATTTAGTGGGAGTTGGTAGATGACAAGATAATATATGGCAAAAGGTTAGTTATGCATGCACATGCTTCCCTATTTATAGGAGAAGCATGTCATGCATCTATTTCATTATCATCAGCCCAATGGGCTCTAAATACATGGTCTCGGGTCCAAACATACATACACGAAACTGAAAACTACTAAAATACATCGTGAGTAATTCTAAATAATACAAAAGACTATGATACAAAACAAGGTCTTACATTTCAAAATTTGCCTATTATGATTACAATCTGGAATGAAAGCTTAAGGCATTTAATCTGTATGAACATAATGGTGTTTTACTTACCGCAATCGATGACCTGCCCGTAGTTAAAACACAATGATTGAAGCATAATGATGACCGGAGAAGATGCTAATGGAGAGAGAGAGAGAGAGAGAGGTTGCTTGCTGTTGTAGGTTTATGCAACTGGTAAAGGATGGAGAGGAAGTCGACGATGAGGACAAGAACAATTGATTTTATAGGTTTTTGACAAATCAAGGGATGTTATGACCCGTAAGGTCTATTCAGGTTAAACCGGGTGAATCGCATGAGAGCTCACAATTCAGGAATCTTGCAATTTGGTGACTCTAGTGGGGGTGGGGAGCAATGTAATAGCGACACATAAAATTTTATGGTAAGCAATTATATAAATAGTAAGATTTGAATGTGCAATCTCAAAACAATTTTAATTGAGGCATTATATTATTGTTATGATAATGATAATGCTCGTAATAAATTGAAAACCTGGTTTAATCATGGTGAGAAGTTCCAAGGTGGGAGGACAAAACCATAAGTGATTTATGAAGAGGAGTCATTGTATATTGTTCTTTTAGACAAAGAAACTGGTGAGGACCATAAAGGGCGCGAAGCACCCTAACTCGCAATGAACGTGTTTAATCTATAAAATTAAAAAACTTTTAACTGTGAACTAAACGGTCTAAACCTATGTTTGATAAGCTTTTCACACTAAACCTTCCAAATTATTCATGTTCCACAATATTTTATTAAGTATAATATTCATCAAATATTAATATCCATATTGTATTTTAGAATATGATTATTTTTCAAATAATAATTTAACTAAAAATCTAGAAATTGGGATGTTATTTAAAACCAATTTGATACTTTTCTAAACCATGGACTGACGCGAACCTTATTATACTTAACAGTGGCGGACCTAGCATGTTAGGTGCGGGTTCACGGGAATCCACTGTGTTTCGAATTTTTAATATAACGCCTAAATAAAATATGAGAGTGAACCCATAAACAAATTGAATCATGGTCTGGTGATAAGAAATCCTCCGTTATACATTGGTAACCTGGGTTTGAGTCCCCCCTAATGCTTGAATTTTTTATTTTTTTTTAAGTTTAGACCGATAGCCACTAACTTGACATGACTGCCTCTTGGGATTTCATTTTCAACTTACTGCTAGTAGCTAATTAATACAAAATTCATAGGCATTTCAACTGGAAGCTAATTAAATACAACATTCATTGGAATACTTTTCTTTTAGTTACACATAAGTATTTTATTTGAGAATTACTACAAATGTCACAAATACCATGGGTGGGATGTGCATGTAAGAACCATTAACACTTAGCATATTTTTTCTTTAGTGATGTTTCTTAACTTGTTCTTTTCTAATAAAAGGCTTTTAGAAATCGTGTCTTAATCTCTATGGAATTAAACTAAATGCTTTAGTCAGAATTTTAAAGTCTTATAAACAAATCGAATAACAGAAGAATTAAACTAATGAAGTTTCGATAAAAGCCCCAAATTTGCATTTTGCTATAGGCCTCCAAAACGGTTGAGCCCACCGTAACTAGAATGTATAACTGATCATGTTGAAATTTATTGAATTGAATTATACAATTAGCGGATGACAACGTTTGTTCTTTGTTATTATATCGTATTTTTTTTATCTAATGAACCTTATCTGACCCGAACCATCAAACCGACCCGAAAATTTTTGTCTCTGAATGTATAAAATTAAAGCTTCTAAAATCAGTGAACCCACTCGAAAAAATTTCGGAATCCATCACTGATACATAATACTAACAAGGGCTTTAGCCAGACTTTGTGTTGTGGTAGGTGGGGCAATTATAATGCGAATTTGGAATTGTGGAGATCCAATTTCAGAAGAGGTGGATCCAAATATGATGTAACACAAGATGACTGGATATGACAAAATTTTCTAGATTTGCGCATGTCTAGACAAGGTAAGAGTTTTTGTTGGCGTTGAATAAACTCTAGACTTTCATGGGAGTTATAGACACACTTTAGGTTTTTTTACCATTCACTTTTTAACACTTACAGTATTCTTAATTAGCCTTAGTATGCCCTATAGCGGGCTTGATCTATCAAAATTTTATGGGAGCATATACGCACTTTCAAGGGGATTAGTGTTATTTTATTCATGTCTATGTGCTCTTTATATGCTAATACTATATTTTTTTTTCACCATTTAGTGTTATTAGTAGATCACCGGAGAAGGTTCGATTTAGTTTTTCTCGAACCAAGAGATCAATGATTGGAATCCTTATGCATATACATACAAATGGTGTTGATAAGTTCTTTATGTATATAATAGAAAACATGGATGTTATGATAAACCTACAATTAAAACATACCTGTCACAGCAGAGAGGGTGGCCACGGCTGATGAGTACGATCTAGACGACATGACAGTCAGCTTGGTCGGGTTCCCCTTTAGGATGTATATTAGTGATGGGGATTAGGGTTCTTGAGAAACCGAATAATAGAGAGGGAGAGAGAGGCTCACGAATTTGATGTGAGGGTTTAGGGTTAAGTTATCTGATGTTAATTAGTCTCTCCATATTTATATACATCCAAGGGGAAACCCTTGGTTAGCAAGAAAGAGTAATTTGGTCCATCAACAATTACCTAGCTAACATAATTATAAGGTATAATTTAATTAACTTTGATCTATTATAATATAAATGATCATGTAAGCCATACATAAATATACATATCTATATATTTATTCTTACATTCTCCCACTTGACCAAATAATCATTTATTATGAGCATTAGATTAGTCTGCAGATTTTAACACTCATTTTAGCTTTAAACTTAAACTGGAGCAGAGAAATACAGTCATTGAATTGAACATCAGCTCAAGACCCCCATTAATTATATTGCAGTCCTTGTTTAAAACCTAAGTAGTTATGATCAAAATTATATAAGTAAGCCCTTCAAATATTAGATTTGTATAATAATTTGTCTATATGTCATTACGCATGCAAAACATATTAAGAGACATACAAAATCAAAACTGAGGAAATGTTATTAAATAAAATGTAAATAAGTACAATATGCAATTAAATAAGGTCTTCAGTAAATCCCATATTGGCAACATGTTCTTGAAAAACTTTAGGTGGGAGACCTTTAGTCATCGGATCCGCTAGCATATTATGTGTACTAATATACTCAATACAAAGTTTAGTTTCCTCAACTCGTTCACGCACGAATAAATACTTTGTATCAAGATATAAACCAGCTCCAGTCGAACTGTTACTGTTCGAGAAATTAACGGCAGCTGAATTATCACAATAAAGCTTCAATGGTCTAGAAATAGAATTGACTAATTTGAGTCCGAATATCAGATTTTTAAGCAACATTCCACAGCATGTAGCATTATAAACAGCTATATATTCTGCCATCATAGTGGAAGTAGTCGTTAACTGTTGCTTATGACTCCTCCATGAGATGGGCCCGCCTGCTAACATAAAGGTATACCCCGAAGTGGACTTCTTGTCATCTTTGTATTTAGCAAAGTCATAATCAGAATAACCTACCACTTCTAAATTATCACTTCTTCTATAAGTCAGTTTGTAGTCTTTCGTCCTTTGAAGATATCGAAGCACCTTCTTAGCTGCTTTCCAGTGTTCAAGGCAAGGATTAGTCTGATAACGGCCTAACATTCTAGAAATATAAGCAATATCCGGGCGAGTACAAACTTGTGTATACATAAGGCTCCCGACTACTGATGCATAAGGTATCAATCTCATTTGCTCCTTTTCAACCTCTGTTTTCGGACATTGGAATGCCCCGAAAACGTCTCCTTTAACTACAGGAGCTGCAGTTGGGTTACAATGTTGCATTTTGTAACGAGTAAGGACACGGTCAATGTAGGCCCTTTGAGATAATCCTAAGATTCCTCTGTGTCTGTTTCGGTGAATTTCGATGCCAATAACATAAGAAGCATCTCCGAGATCCTTCATGTCGAAGTTATGCGAGAGTAATCGCTTCGACTCATGCAACATGTCTAAAGTATTACTTGCCAATAGAATATCATCTACGTAAAGGACAAGTATAGTAAACTTACTCCCACTCATTTTGAGGTAGGTGCATTGATCCACTTGATTCTTTGCAAAACCTTGTTTCTTCATAACTTCACCAAACTTTAGGTACCATTGACGTGATGCTTGTTTCAACCCATATATTGACTTCTTGAGCTTACAAACTAGATGTTCTTGACCTTCAGGTTTAAAACCTTCAGGTTGCTTCATGTACACCTCTTCGTCTAAAGTGTCGTTAAGGAAAGCGGTTTTCACGTCCATCTGATGCAGCTCTAAATCAAAGTGAGCTACTAGGGCCATAACGATCCTTAATGAATCTTTTCGAGAGACAGGTGAAAAAGTCTCTTGATAGTCAATTCCCTCTTTCTGAGTGTATCCCTTTGCAACCAATCTCGCTTTATAGCGTTCAACGTTCCCATTTGGATCAAGTTTTGTTTTGAACACCCATTTACATCCTACGGTTTTGACACCGTTGGGCAATTCAACCAAATCCCAAATGTCATTTTTCCTCATGGAATCAAGCTCATCAATCATTGCTTTATTCCATTCAGAAGACTGATCACTGCTCATGGCATTATTATAAGAGATAGGATCGTTAAGCTTTCCGGCGTTAGCTTCAGTCAGGTAGGTGACATAATCATCAAAGTTAGTAGGTCTTCTAGACCTAGATGACCTCCTGAGTTGATTAGCGGGTTCAGCATTGTCTTGGTTTTGAGTGTTTGATGTGCCTTCATTTTCTGTGATAACGGGTTCTGAGTGTGGAGAAGGTGGTGCAGAAGGTTCAATTGCATGGGGTACAAGAGGAATAGCCGGAGTTACAATAATCGACTAGTCTCCCCCCGCATCTTGTATTTCTTGCAATTCTTCATAAGGGTTAGTACTGCTCCCACTGATCTTGTAATCCTCCAGGAACACGGCACGCTTGGTTTCTACAATACGAGTGACATGGGAAGGACAATAGAAACGCTAACCCTTTGAATTTTCAGGATACCCGATAAAGAAGCAGGTAACAGTTTTAGGGTCAAGTTTCTTTAGGAAAGGGTTATAAAGTTTTGCTTCAGCAATACAGCCCCATACTTTCATATAATTAAGACTCGGTTTCCTTCCTGTCCAAAGTTCATAAGGAGTTTTAGGGACAGACTTAGAAGGAACTCTATTGAGTATATGAACGGCTGCTTTTAAGGCTTCAGTCCAGAGAAATAGAGGCAAATTAGTGTTGGCTAACATACTGCGTACCATATCCATAAGGGTTCGATTTCTCCGTTCAGCGACACCATTTTGCTGAGGAGTACCTGGCATGGTATATTGGTTCACGATCCCATGGCCCTTACAATACTCATAAAATGGACCAGGGGCCTGACCCACATCAGTATGTCTTCCATAATATTCACCTCCTCTATCTGATCTGACAACTTTTATTTGACGATCTAATTGTTTTTCAACTTCAGTTTTATAATCTTTAAAAGTTGTTACAGATTCAGATTTTTCTTTAATGAGATACAAGTACATATACCGGGAATAATCATCAATGAAAGTGATAAATGAAGTATGTCCAGTTATGCCAGCAATGGGGTAAGGACCACTAATATCAGTATGAATGAGTTCTAATAAATTAGAGCTCCTAGTGGCGCCTTTCTTATTTGCTGATGTCATTTTGCCTTTAAGACATTTGACACATGTTCCAAAATCGGTGAAATCGAGATGTGGTAAGACTTCATTCTTCATGAGGCGGGCTAACCGGTCTCGTGAGATGTGGCCTAAACGTTGATGCCACAACATAGAAGAAGTCTCTAAGTCTCGTTTCTCTTTAATCTTTGTGAGTGATTCATTAATATTATATGACAACAAAGATTTAGAAAAATTATCATCCAATTCTAATCTATAAAGACCACCATCCAAAAAGCCATAACCAAACACTTGAGAATTTAAAGAAATAGTAAGTTTTCCATGACCATGAGAAACATCAAAACCGTCCATGTCTAACTTTGGTCCTGATACAAGATTCCAAGTAATCTCGGGAATATATAAGGTATCATAAAGTTTAATACATAAACCAGTTTTCATTATTAATTTTAAAGTTCCCACAGCCTTGACTTCAAGTTCTTTATCATACCCCAGTCTTAGTGTTCTTTGGTTTCTTTCCAGCTTCCTGATTGAAAGGAATCCCTGAGTAGAATTGGTTACATGAACCATAGAACCAGAATCAAACCACCATGTATTAGCAGGAACAGTTAAATTATAGGACTCAAGTATCATAAAGAGATCATTACCTTTCTTAGCCAGCCACTCCTTAAAGTCTGAACAGTCCTTCTGCTTATGAATGTACTTCTTACAAAACTTGCAGAAGGGCTTTCCAGTGGAGTTCTGAGAGCTGGTTGAGGCACCTGTATTATTTTTCTGAACTTTAGCTAACTCCTTTCTTGGATTAGTGTTCTTCCTCTTCTTGGAACTGGTGGCAAGGTAAGCAACTTCAGGTTTGTCCATCTTCATACGCTCTTCCTCTTGCAGGCACATAGCAATCAGCTCACTCATGGACCATTTGTCTTTCTGTGTGTTGTAATTGATTTTGAAAGCTTCATAGGCAGGTGGAAGAGAGGTCATGATGAAGTGTACCAGAAAACCGTCACTGATCTCCATGTCTAATCCCTTCAGCTTATGGACCATGTCGTTCATCATCATAATGTGCCCACGAATGCCATTCCTTCCATCGTACTTAGTAGTCACCAGTTTGAGAATAAGAGTACTAGCATGCGCCTTAGACGTTCCCTTGAATTGTTCCTCCACAGAAGCCAGATAGGTTTTAGCATTGTCAGAGTCCGGAATGGATCCTCTTATGGGCATGCTAATGGAGTTTTTCATAAGCATTAGAGACATGCGATTACATCTCTTCCATTTTTCGAACAATAAGTGCTGAGCAGGGGTGCTTTCAGTGGTTAGTGCTGGAGGTTCATCCTCGTTTAGAGCAAAGTCGAAATCTAGGAAGGCGAGATTAAGCATAAGAGAGTCCTTCCAGGCAGCAAAATTATCTCCAGTTAATGATGTGATTCCACCATTTGGAGCTATTATTGGAATTTATATGAGAATGTTAAGATACTAAACTAGAAGGAACTTAGAGTGAACTAGGGGCAATTTAAACTAATGCAGGCATAAATAAGAACCATTTTAAATTATGAAGCTGTGATAATTAATATCTATTATTAACATCAAAATAATAGATTAATGTAATTAATAAAATTCTACTTAAATAAAAGATAAATCACCTTTGAGCAGAATTAAATTTTACTTAAGTATATGTGCAAAACAATTGTAACACATCACCTTTGGTCAGAAGTGAAACAACCATTTTAATTATGCACGAGTTAGTTTTGCTTTGCTATAAATGTATCGCATCACCTTTGGGCAGAAGTGATACATTAAAATCATGTTTAAGCTAAACTAACATAGCTTGTATTTTAGACTTGAATGATATGTTAGATGTATCACATCACCTTTGGGCAGAAGTGTACATCATCATTCATTCAAGTTAAGCTTTTATTTGTTTTGTAAAAGTGATAAATATGAATTTTAAGTATTTACAAAACATTAGTTTAGTTAATAGCAAACAAAAAATTCTTAGCATACTGTTCACGAAAAAATTTTAGTCTCGGGAAATTAGTTTTCTGGTTTTAGTGTTTTCGGAAACTGTTTTAGCCGTAAACACATACACCAATAAGTTTATGAACAGTTAATAATGATTAATCTGAATTCTTTAGGGGTTGTTTGTTTATCCAAGATTTGATTATTTTCAAAGTAATTCCTTTATTAAGTTTACAAAATTCGAAATATCTCGGTCTAAATCTTAATCAAAATTTAGTAAAACATTATAACAATCCAGATATTGAACCATATTATACCATATTTTCGAAAACTGTTATGAACATGAATAATCATTAATTTATCAGATTTCGAAAAAACTGTTAATTTATATCACATGCGATTTTTAAAACCAAAAAATTGTAAGGGTTTCTGTCATTCCGATTTTAATAACAATAATATAATAAAACGAATTAATAAGAAAAAAACGAAAATCTGTTAGGGTTTATCAGTTTTCGGATTTTAATCAAAACGATAAATAAATAATACGAACTAATGAAAACCGAAAATTGTTCGGGTTTATCAGGTTTTAGTCCATGTCTTCCGGTTTAGATCCTGAGTTAAAGGAAGACATGAAGAACTGATTAATCAACATCGCTCTTGATACCACATGTTGTTCAGTTCTTCATGTATATAATAGAAAACATGGATGTTATGATAAACCTACAATTAAAACATACCTGTCACAACAGAGAGGGTGGCCACGACTGATGAGTACGATCCAGACGACATGACAGTCAGCTTGGTCTGGTTCCCTTTAGGATGTATATTAGTGATGGGGATTAGGGTTCTTGAGAAACCGAATAATAGAGGGAGAGAGAGGCTCACGAATTTGATGTGAGGGTTTAGGGTTAAGTTATCTGATGTTAATTAGTCTCTCCTTATTTATATACATCCAAGGGGAAACCCTTGGTTAGCAAGAAAGGGTAATTTGGTCCATCAACAATTACCTAGCTAACATAATTATAAGGTATAATTTAATTAACTTTGATCTATTATAATATAAATGATCATGTAGGTCATACATAAATATACATATCTATATATTTATTCTTACAAATGGTCCACTGAAGGCAATAATTTTCAGGGCTCGAGCTAATGACTTCTACCACATCAAGATGACACTCTACCGTTAAGTTATATCCCTTTCCTACCTGCCCCATTAAGAGATAGAACTTTGTCACTGGTTCACACCCAAAAAAGAAGTGTTGGCCACTTGCACCACACTTTATGTTATACTTTACAAGTCACTAAAACGTTTTTGGAGTTGTTTCTCTTTGCACGGGCAACCTGTCAATCCTTCAGGGTAGAGTAAATGACCTGTCAATCCTTCAGGATAGAGTAAATGTTTTCCTTCTTCTTATCATTAGGCCCTATCACATTTTTTATGTTTGAAATTAATCGTAATAATCTGAATTTTCAAATGTTTATATACTAAATAAAATTACACTAATATAAGGTAAGAAATTTGTTGGGTCTATTCGAAGATATTAAAATAAATTGAAATAAACGAGTAGTTGGGACGTTGAGTGTACATAAAAATCTTATATAAATGAAGATTAACAACAAACCTAAATTTAATTCACAATTTCGTCACTTTTGGTGGATTATGGCTTGTGAGATTGCAAGTTCGAATCTCGAGCCCGACTGGGCCTTCATCTCATCGCATGTTATGCCAGAGAATCTGCTCTGATTGTGGCATAACAATTGTCATGTGACAACCCACGGTATGATTTTTAAAGTAACATCCATGCCAAACTCTAAAGCAAGCGTGGACTCAATTAAAACAATATAGTCAGATAGAGTAGAGAAACGAGGCTTTCCAAATTTAAGAAGTGTAATGACCTAACACGCAACAAAATCGTCGTTAATAAAAGTATTTATCAATGAAAACTAGAATATTTATTGAACGAAAATTATAATAAGTTAAAAGATTTTAATTTCATGTGAAATTATCGTATCTTGATTATTATAATAAAAAAGAGTAAATTAACGATAAAATAAGAAATATTGGTTTTAAATAATCTCAATTATGTCTTATTGGTAAATAACATTCTCAACTTTAAACTTGCTTGGTGGCGGTCCTAACTAAAGGGGTATTTATTTTTAATGGGTTGCGACTAACGGATGGTAAACTCCGTTGATGATTTGTTTCCGTGGACCTTCTTCTACGGCCGCATCACGCCGGAAACCTGTCAAGAACCTGCAACTCATATCCAATCCCCTAATATCGTTACACCGTCTCTCTATCTCTCTCTCTCTTCAAAACACATCGGAAATAATAAATTGAAGCGGATTTCATCTTCTTCCATAGCCAATCCCTAGATACCAAACCGATCTTATTTTCAAATATTCGAAATCAATGTTACACGTTTTACAAAATAAACATAGGGCTATTGTTAAGGAGATGAAAATGAGCCGAATGATATGTCAATTACCTCGAATGGTGCACGATAGACAAAGGTGGACTTCGCCGAAGACTACGAGGGCGGCACGTCGGTTAGGTTTCAAATGAGGGGAGAGAGACGGCATAACGATATTAGGTAGAATGGAGGCGAGTCGCAGGTTTCCGGTAGAATTCCGCCGTGATGCGGCCAGAGAAGAAGGTGCACGTCAGGAAATCACTAACGGAGTTAACATCCATTAGTCGTGGTCCGTTAAAAAACAAATACTCATTTAGTTGGGGGCGTCACTAGTCAAATTTAAAGTTTGGATTGTTATTTGCTAATATGGCATAGTTTAGATTATTTAAACACATATTCCATAAAATAAATAAGAAATTAAAAATAAATTAAAGTAATTAATTGTTTGATGCTCAAGAAAATTATAAAAGTAAAGAAATAAAGAAGAAATCCCATAACCCTCACGAACCCTCTCCACCATCTTCATCTTTCTCCGGCGGCTGTAAGTTTTCGATATTATTGCACTTTTTTAATATTATAATATTTTTATTTTGAACCTTTTTTTTACTTTTTAATATTCACTATTCAACTATATTGATTTTAAGATTCTGTATTTGATTTTTTAGGAAAAACAAAAGCATAGCAATGAGTTTCAAGAAAGTGGGCGACAGGCTTAGCATGTTGCCTGATGAGATTCTTTCACACATACTCTCCCTAGTGTCTACTAAATATGCTGTGCGAACCAGCGTTTTATCCAAAAGTTGGAGGTATAGATGGATGTATGTCAACAATCTTGACTTTGATTATAATCAGATGGGCAAATCGCTCTCGGTTCCAAACGTAAGTTTCCAGCTTCTTAAATTATGTTATCTGTGAATGATTCACTAGTACAAAAAGAATCTCCGTTATTAGCAATTTCACATTTTATACTATGGTTAAGGGAGCCTTAAAAGAATTAGAATGCACCAAGATTAATTCAATTCAATTAAATAACAACTATACCCAGTAAATTTCACTCATAGCGAAGCTATTGGTAGGGTCTAGGAGGGTGTTAGTAGGATCTGGAAGGGTGGGACACATGCAAGCCTTACCTCTGTCCAAGGGAATAGAGAGATTGTTTCCAAATAGATAATTGAATTCAATTATAGCGGTTCACAAGTCGCTGTAAAATGTAATGCCTCAAAAACCGTTTAAAAGGATTATCATGCCGTCAAGGTTAATTCTATTATATCGTTTTCTTAACCGTTGTAAGTGAGATAATTATAGCGATTCACAAACAGTTGTTAAAGGGTTAATTATAGTGACTCACAAACCGCTTATAAAAGGATTTTTTTTTGTCACATACACTAACTGTAACTATATTTTTTGTTGTTGAAGATCCCATCCGCTATTTGTCTACCCCGCTTTCCGAATATGAAGCATTTGAAGTTGAGAACGTATTGGACTTCTGGACCAATCCTTCAGCTTCTTAAAAGTTCTCCTGAGCTGGAACATCTGTATATTGAACAGGTACTTGAGCTGTGAGTTTGTAAAGTTTTGACCACTTTTATTTTGTACTTAATTGTTAACTTCTTGTAACCTGATATGATATTGTATATCTTGATTGTGTTAAAAACAAAAGCTTCAAGAATCTCCTTGGATTGAACCGAAGTTTGTTCCTGCTTGTATGCGAACAAGCCTTAAAACCATTGAGTTTTCAATTAGCACGTGGTGGAAATGTGACACACCGTTTCTAGAATACATGGTGGGGAATTCAGAGGTGTTGAAGGCGGTAACAATCACTTCGGAATACTCAAGCAATATAGATAAAGAAAATCGGTTGTGTGCAAAGTTGCTTAATTTTCCTAGGGCTTCTGGATGTTGTGAGATCCATCTTCATTGAAATTGGTCTATTCAACCATAAGTTAAATGGCTTATTTAAATTAACACTATATGCATTTTGCAATCTGAAAGTTCTAATACTTCTCTTTTACTACTGATCACTTGGGGTTTTGCATTTCTTGAAGATATATTTTTTGATGTATTCATTGGTATGACATGTGATTGTATTGTGAGGTTTTTCCCCAAATAGATACGAACCGAAGGAACACGAACACGAGATTCTTATGAATTTTAAGCAGAATGTGGGATTTTCATCAATTTTTTATATACTCTTGTAAGGGAGACATGTTAACACTGGACCCAAATTCACTTTGCCGACCTGTCAAGTAACGACGATGTCTATATAATATTGAGTTATAAATATTATAAAATTTATCTGCCTTAATTCTTAAATCATTACTCTAAATACATTGCAGTTGGTTTCCTGGTCCAACGATATAGGAAAGATGGGTAAGATTTGGGATGCCAGGTTCAAAAATTGATTGGTTTTCGGGTCCAACGACATGGGAAAGATGGTTAAGATTTACGATGTCAGGTTCAAAAATTGATTCAAAGGGGTATTCCCATGATGGTTGATTGTCAGGTTCCTAGGTGAGCCAGGTTTGGGAAATCAAAATCAGTATGGTTAGTTGTTATCTCGTTTTTTGAAAGACTCACTCAGGGTAGTAGTGGCAATTCCAAACATCGTTAAAACAAAGTACTCTGATATTATCTTAATCAGTGTCCATTTTTATTATTGGGATTCAATTTCATTGCTAAACTTAAAATATTACAATAATGTAAAAGAACAAGTTGTGCCGCAACCCTACTTTTGAATAGCAACACTTATTCGCCTAAAAACGTAACTTTGGGACTTAGGACCCAAAGGATTACTATTCACAACCTGCTGAGTCCTGGTGGAAAATCTAATGCCTACGGGGCAAGAAACTAAATGTATTAAAAGCACATGGGAGAAACACGTGTTAATCCTCTAAAAACAAGTTGTGTTTAACAATTTTGTCTGATCCGTCTTTAATGCAACCTGACCCGCAACAACCCGTTGTCTCTTATACAACAAACAGTAAAATATATATAAAATCTTAAAACTATAGATATTTTGCTTTAAATATTAAAAAAAATCAAGTTACAAAAATTATGTTATGTATTACTTTCACGTGTAATTTTAGCGTTCTTTTCCCCAGAATTTTTTATTGGGCTTTGGGTTTAATGTGATTACTTTTTTTCATGGACTTTATTAATTATTAAACATACATTCAAATCCCAAACCCTAATTGATTTTCTTTGACGTAACAGTCGACTTAATCAGGTTTCATCTTGAGTTCGAAAGGTTACTTTGTTTGGTTTTTAAAGATTATGTTTTCTTGATGCAACTTTAATATTAAAATATTTTGTGTTTAATATTTGTTTAATTAGTAGGCAAAGAAGCTGACATGAGTTCCATAGGTGAGAATGTACACGATAGGATTAGCATGTTGCCTGAAGAGATTGTTTCACAGATACTCTCTCTAATGCCTACAAAATATGCTGTGAGAACAAGTATTTTGTCAAAAAGATGGAGGTACAGTTGGATGTTGGTCACCAACCTTGACTTTGATGGTAGTCAATGCCACACTATCAATGGTTTAGATAGTTTCTCAAAATTTGTTGATCGGGTACTCAAGCTTTGCAAATCATCCAGAGTTAAACTATTTCGATTAAATGTTTCTAAAACTTGGGTTCTGGAGTCTAGTGTATCAAATTGGATTGATGAGGCGGTCAGGTTAAACGTTTGTGAGCTTGACATACAAGTTATGAAGTTTAAGTTGCCTTTAAGCATGCTCACTTGTAAGACACTAACAAAACTTAGATTAAATTGTAGTGCCTATGATCTAACTGTTTGGTATCCATCTTTGGTCTATTTTCCTTGCATGATAACTCTTGACATCACTATATATAACCCTTTTGTGAATTTATTTACACTCATCAATGGTTGCCCAACGCTTGAAACTTTATCTTTGGAAGTAAGATGCATTGCGATACCAACAATACATTACATATTATATATCCCTACTTTGAAACAATTGAAACTAACGTTGCCAAAATGTGTTTTTATCAACAAAGTTGTTTTGCACGTCCCTAATCTTGAATACCTATCTGTTGGTGGGGTACTGAGCTCCATTTTTGTGATTGAAGATGTGTCATCTCTGGTTGAGGCTTCTGTTTCATTTAGTGAAATGTCATTTTATGGAAAAATATCTCATCAGTGGGTTGAGCTCATAAAGGGATTAAGTGGAGTTAAGTCACTCTCTGTTAAAAATGTAAGTTTCAAGCATCTTATAATTGACTCCAACTTTAAATTGTTGTTTGTTAGGCCATGTTTTCTTTTGAATCATATTTCTTCATATGCACCAACTGTAACTTTATTAATATTATCATTAATATTATTATTATTATTATATTTGGAAGATCACATTAACTTCACTTCTACTCAAGCTTTGTGGGATTCTAAACCAGTCCTTGGGTTACTTGAGGTTGCTGTGAGCTGAAACATCTGTATATTGATCAAGAGGTACTTGAGATCTTAAGACTTTAATTAACTTTGTACTTGTTAACTTCTTTAACCCAACTATAATATTCAAATTTCCGTGTTTTGTGTTAGAAACTAACTAAATATGCATGGGTTGGACCGAAGTCTGTTCCGGCTTGTATGCTAACAAACCTTACAACAATCAAGCTTCCAATGAGTGAATGGTGGATATTTGATATACCGTTTCTGAAATACATGTTGGGGAATTCAATGGTGCTGAAGACGCTAACAGTCACTTGGAAATACTCTAATAATGTAGAAGAAGAAGCGCGGTTGTGTGCAAGTGTTGTGAGATCCATTTTCATGGAAATTGGTCTCGTTCTATTATTAGTTAAGTTCTGATCCATATTACGTTGTAGCAGATTAAAGACATTTGATATTACTTTGATAAAATCAACATCATGTAAGTTGGATTTATTATTGATTTTGAACCTATTCTTATCGAAATTAATACCTATGTTTATAACTAAAGTATTCTTTAGACCATGTGTAGTCAAAACTAGTCACACCCGGGTATTTTACGTCACGTGGCGCCTAGTCAGCTTTTAGGCATTTTGCAAAAAGTGGGTATAGTGGGAAAAAGACCCCAAAACGCCTCTCTCTCTCTCTCCCTCTCTCTCTCTCTCTACCTCTCACTCACAAAAACCTTAAAATTTGTGTCATATGCGCGTTTTGTAGGAAACGCTTGTTCTAAAACGCCTAGCCATAATGCCGGGGCACACTGCCCCGGCGTTTTATGCCCAAAACGCCAAAACGCATGCCGAGTACGCATGATCTTACTATAAAGTCATTGCTTTAAACTCACACGTTACGACAGGAACTCAATCGGTATCAATTAAGTTCGTTACAGTATCACTTTGGTTTTTAGAATACCGGTATAGTATCTGCTTATGCTTTGCACGTTAAGCCTATATGCCCTTGTATATATTACAAGTACTTTACAACACATATTCTTTTAACTTTTAACTTTACAACTAGGGATGTGCAAGAAACCCGAAAACAACGATCCGAAACCGAAACGAAAACCAACAAATTGGAACTAACGGTTCAGTTTTGGTTGTGCATAGTATAAAAACCGAACATAATCGAATTTCTAGATTTTTATTTATTTTATTTTTTATTTAAGTAATTTATAAGAATTTAATGAATTTAATAAATATGTAACTAGAATACTTTTGACCAAATGTATAATAGTCTATTGGTTAATAATTAACAAAATTATTTATAACTAAACTCACTATTTTCGTCTAACTTTCTTTTTGGCCTAAAGTTTTCAAGCTCAAATGGCAAGACCGGAAAAAAACAAAAACTGAACCGAAACTAAAACGAAACCGAACGGTTTCAAAAATCCAAAAACCTAAGTTTTGTGTTCGGTTTGGTTTTAGCCCAAAATCGCACGGACCGCACCAGACACGCTCCAATCTACAACACATATTATTTTAACTTTAACGTCCTACCCTTTTGTATTGGGCTTAACTTTGGCCCATGAATTTAACGTGATTATGAAGTTACAGTTTACTATATATGCATGGTTTCAACTCCCAACCCTTATTGTTTTCCTTTGCAAGCAAAGAATTCTATTCAACCCAACATCTCACTCGGTTCGGTTCTTGAATACTCATCTTCATCTAAAGAAAGCAACGTACATCGAATCTTGGTATGTTTAGACATTGAACGTTATGTTAGAATATGTCTATGCATGTATGTATAGTATAATATCTTAAACGTACTTCTGGATTTGGTTATTCAGGAAACAAATTAATAGCTAATTAAACTAGCGTTTTACGGAACCATGAGTTCCGTAAGTGAGAATGTCGACAACAGGCATAACACATTGCCCGAAGATATTGCTTCAAACGTATTCCCTCTAATGCCTACTATATACGCCGTGCAAACTAGCGTTTTATCAAAAAGATGGAGGTACACTTGGATGTTGTTCCCGAACCTTGACTTTGATGATACTCACTTTCAGCCCGTCGACTTAAACAGCTCAATTACAAAGTTATCAAAATTTGAAACTCGGAATAAAGAAAGCTTTAGAAAGTTTGTGGATCACGTATTAAACGTTTGCAAACCATCTAATGTTAAGTTGTTTCGATTACGTGTTTCTGGATACGTGTTTGAAAGTGTAACGAATTGGATTGATATAGCAATCTGGTTAAACATTAGTGAGTTTGACATACAAGTTATCCCGCGTAAGGGTCCCAAGACCGTGTTGCCTTTAACCTTGTTCACTTACTCGACAATAACAAAATTAAAATTAAGCAAGACTTCATGGGAGTGTCCGCCTTCGGTATATCTTCCTAGTATGAAAACTCTTGACATTATTGGTTCTATTAATCCTTGTGACATTGCGTTTAAACTCATCTGTGGCTGCCCAGTGCTTGAAAGTTTATCTTTGGAAGTTTTATGCTCCAACAATAAAGAAGATTATGTATTCAATATTCCTAGTTTGAAACGCCTAACTCTAAAAATTAGAAGCAAAGTTAGCAACGAAGTTGTTTTAAACCTCCCGAATCTGGAATACTTGTTTGTCGGTGGAGTATTGCGTTTGTTATTTATAGAGGAAGATATGTTTTTGTTGATTTGGGCATCTTTTGCACCTTGTGAAAGAACATTTAATCATTCATTGGTTGATATTCTAAACAAGATTAGAGGAGTTCAAAGTCTTTCAATTCCATATGTAAGTTTAATCTCTTACTAAATGATTTATATTAATATTGCACCAAGTGTTAACTATATACTTTATACATTGTTGAAGCTCGCATTCACTTCACCTCTGCCATCCTTTCCAAATATGAAGCATTTGGAGTTGAATGGTTTTTGGGAGTCTAAACGAATCTCTCAGTTTCTCGAAAGTTGCCTTGTGTTAAAACATTTGTGTGTTCATTTAATAGTTATGGGATTTTCCGCGGTTCGACCCTATTTTTCTTCATTACTTTCTTAAGTTCTTATAAACTTATATCATGTTGAAAAGTTTTATCTTTTTTTGGTTAATAACAGGAGATTAGTTGGATAGAACCAAAGTCGGTTCCTGCTTGTATGCTAACAAACCTTGCAACCATCAAATTCACAAAATGTTGTGATATAGAGTTTCTGCAATACCTGTTGAGGAACACAAAGGTTTTGAAGACGGTAAAATTCACATCGAAAAGATTTTGCATAGGAGAAGAAGAGTGGTTGTGTGAACAAGTGCATAAGGTTCCATGGGCTTCCCCGCATTGTGAAATCCATTTTCGGACTAGCTAGGAAATTGTGTCAATCTGCTGGTAGGTAGTTAGCTTTTGGTGATGGTTTACATTATCTAATTAATATAAATGAGGAGTTTGGCGCCGCGAGTTTTCTTTGGGACATTTATCTGTTATTTGGGTTTGCGGCTTACTTGTGGCGACTGTCATTTTGGGGTTTCCTAAGTCTATTGTTTGCTATAATTGTTGCTCCTTTGTGTATGCATTGCATCTTTTGGTTTGTGTCATTTGTATTATACCGGATATTGTTGATACTTTGTTAGGTGATGTGCTAACGGGTGTTTTCGTTGTTGATATTGTCATTGTCTTTACTTTTTTTGGAGGGTTATTGGTTTATGAATTACATTTAATACAATAGAATATCTCACCTCTGGTCATGAACAATTTTTACTGAGAAAGTAGTCTGTTTGACCATTCTAAATAACCCGACCCATTCCACTTTTGGATTTGTAGTTTCATAAATTATTAAAAAGGAATTTACTTTTATTTTAAACCAAAAAAGAGCTCTATGTTTAGAAAAGGAGCATAAATTAAACCAAGTTCGAGTTTTAAAAACTTCATGGATCAAACCGACTTCGATGAGGAATAAATCAGCAACATAAATATTGGTTTTGACTTTGCACCAATTAGCCAGTGGTCCAATGTTGGCACATTTTGACCTGCTGAAAGTCGAACCCGGGTTCGGATTAATTCGGTGTATTTTCTGAAGTTTAACCTTGATTTGACCCGTGTCCTTATCCTAAAGCTCAAACTCAGCTCGTGAGCCAAAAGTCAAAGGATCAGGTTTAACCGGTCAAACCTGCTCGGCTTCGAACCATTACATGTTAGAACTGGGTTAAAAAGGTCAAATGGCCGGGTTTGACCAGTTTGAACCCAGTTTTCTACCAGTTAATTAGTTCTGGTATGAGCCGATATCTGCTGCAGCTTATAACTAACTACATGCCGGACACATCAACCTTTTTTATAACTTTTTTCCAACATTTATTATCCGTTACAAAACGAGTTAAACGAACAGCACAAATGCTATTGTTTATGGTTATTATTTCAATTCAAGCGTAAAACAGATAACTTTATATGCGTGAAGCGATTCCAAAATGCAACACCATTAAAAAAAATGTTAAACTGCAAATATGAGATACATGAAAAATTCGAATTTCATTGGTAGTTATTTGCCCCTGTGACTATTGGTGTATAGGAGTCGTACTTTTAATGGTGTGGCGGTTTGTTGTGGTACCGTTTAGAATTCGTTTATGTTATAACGTTGATGTAGTAATGAGATTGTGGCTTTCTTTGTCTACACGTTTATATTTTCTTTCTTTTGATTTTTCAGCTCTTGGCGTTCACGAACTCATTTCAGCGTCTATATCAGCAGGAATCTAAGATACCTTTTTTTGAAACTAACCGTTAATTTAGGTTGTATCTTGTATGCTGTTTGTGTGTGCACCGAGTATGTTTAATGTTATTTGTGTGTGCATTGAATATGTGTGATGTTTAAAAGGAACTTCCTCTGTCCCATTAAAGGTGACAGTGTTTTAAAAACATAAAGTTCAAGGTAAATTGAATTATTACTTTTTTTACTTACCAAATGACAATAATGTCCTTGAAAATTGGGTCGATCAATATTGTTTATTAATGTTAGTTGTGTGTGTTTAAGGGTAAACTTGGAAATTGGCTAGAAATTTTGAAAGTGGACATTTGTAAGGGGACAAACAAAAAAAGAAATATGGACACTTTTAATGGGACGGATGGAGTAATATTAATTATATGTTACATTTTTATCGCTAAATAAGTTTACTCTGGAGTTGTGGTATTGATTTTTAAGTATTTTAAGAGAGTCTAAGACAAGGAGAATTAGCCTTGTGTGCATGTGATATCAAGATCCAGATGAAATTTATTAACCAAAAATACTTAAAACACAAGAAACTTAGCTATTAATCACTAGGTAATCAATGCATAGACATTTGTTTTTTGGTACTTTCAAATCAGCTCAAAAGTATTTTGTTAACAAATACTCCGTATCTTTTTTTGTCAAACACAACAGTAAACCGACGCCAGCAGCAACACAAATGCAGAACCACAAGTCTATCTATTGCAACAACAACGAAGTACACGCGTTTTACAGATCTAGATGTTGGGAATATTTATATGCAATGCTCCACCAATGATTTATCGTCTGTTTAACACTACTTAATCTTGTGTAAATTATGGAAGTTGATCATTAAATCATACACGTAACTACAGCTCCTACACAACCAAGCCCGAACATTCACAAAGATAGAACTAACCATTATGCATTTTTCCCCTTTAACCAGAGGTGTGGTCAACCATTAAAATAGTTGTGGATTCAAGAATGTGAGATTGATTTATGAAAGTGATTTTCAAGACTACTTATTTGAGTTTTGGACCATTAAAACATAGTTGGTTACATGGTTTGAAAGGCTATAGGCTTACGACTTAGCTGAAGCTCTGGAAGAAAGCATAAGAGGCTTAGCCATATGGGGATCAATAGGAACCTAAGCCTCGGCCTGTCCGAGGTGATCCGCGCAATCCAAGATTGTGAGACGGCGAGGCTTGAGGCTTAAGCCTCACCAGACCCTGTGAAAGTTGGCTAAAATTATTATCTGCTAGACTTTTTTTACCCATTTAGTGCTTAGTGGACTTAAATGGTGGGCCAACCCAACATTTAGCCGATATAAGCCCATGAACCCTCTTTAAAAACAACATTTAATTAGGTTTGTTCTTGTTAAAACCTAATCTTCCTTTCACACACAGACGCAGACACGCAATCAAGGTGTAAATTCTAGGATCTCCGGCATAAAACCTCGAGAGGACAAAACGTTGGCATGCATTAGAAGATATTATTAATAAAAAAAAGCATGATGCAACTCGAGAACTATTGTTGATCGTAGCTAGAGTTTACATAAAAAGTGATACAGGTGTGTGTAATGTGTTCTAATAATGATCAACAAAAGCCTCATTATATAACAAAGGATATATAAAACTAAATCCCGAAGTATCTGGACTTCAACTTGGTCATCACTCATAGTTATTCTTCAGTTGTTTTTATTCAGCCTATTACTAAGTCTGTAGTACAGTCCAAGTTATTAACGATTGCCTCCATTTACAAAAATAAAAGTTACTGATATCTAAATGTAACTGGTATGCGAGAATCCCATAGATCTTCACTCCTAGCCATTACAAACCCATTCCACATGTTACTTAGCGATTTTTTTCGGTGGACTAGGTCTCTAACGTTCACCTGCAAGGACAACTCATGACCAAGAGCCAGATAAACATTAATTATTGTTAGTACTTAGGATATTGGCTTCACTCAGGATTAAGAATCCTGATAATTCAGGATCATAAAATTAATATATGAACATGAATGTTAAAAAGAAAAACCAACAGAAACTTTGTAGTCGGACCGAATGATACGGCCCAGCTGCATGATCCAGGCCCATCATCACATCAAGCAACAAACGCTCCAGTTAAATCACCGATATATTATCGTCGTTATCAACAAGCCAACTAGATATATTCAATGAAGATAATCATGGAGCATTGGATCTTATCAACTATCTTATATTTCTGTTGGTTTAAATTTGAATTTCATATGTTTTAGTTTATCTTTTTTCCTTTTTGTTTCCTTTATATATTATTAAACTTTCATTGTTTAATCAAGTAATTTTTGTTGAATTCCCTTCCCTTCTATTGAGTTCTTGGAGATTATCGGTTGTCTCGAATAAACCGTATCAACTGGTGCTTTCATCGCTGCCATCATGCCGCCCCGACGTGAAACACCAACCCTTGAAGAATCCATCGCAACCTTGGTGGAACCCTTCACCACCACCGCTGCATCCCAATCGGCCAAACTCGATCAAGTACTTAACCATCTCACCGAGCAATCCAAAATACTTTTAGCCACTGTTAACAAAAAACCCAACCCAGGCGAAACATCGAAATCGTCTAGCCTTGACAACCCTTACGACATACGGCCTCCAAAGCTAATCCTTGCCACGTTTGATGGCACAAACCCGCTAGATTGGCTTTTTCAAGCTGATCAGTTCTTTTCGTTTTACAAAACAGAATCCGCACAACGCCTCTCCATGGTTGCCTTTAGCCTCTCCGGCGATGCCCTTAGTTGGTATAAATATCTCCATAATAATGAGTTATTAACCACTTGGGAAGACTTCACCCGTTTACTTGAAATCCGATTTGGCCCGTCCTCATACGAAAATCACCAAGCTGCCTTGTTCAAACTTCGCCAAACCTCCATGGTCGCCGCCTATGTGACTGAGTTTGAGCGCCTTTGCAACTGTGTTATTGGTTTACCCCAAGAGGCTTTACTCAATTGTTTTCTTTCGGGTCTTCGGAAAGATATCCAACAAGAATTAGCCATCCATAAACCAACCTCCCTTACCCAATCCATGGGACTCGCAAAACTAGTCGAAGACAAACTTGCCGACCAACGTTTTCGTCCTCGCCCAAATCCACCTTTTCGTGCCCAGCCCACAACCACGGTCCAAACCCAAGTTCATACAACTTCACCAACCACCAATAACACTCAACTGTTGTTGGCTACACCACCCACCCCCACCCCCGCCTTACCTTTTACCCGCCTCTCCCATGAAGCCTTACAACAACGTAAAGCCGTCGGCCTTTGCTTCCGTTGCCCAGAAAAGTACCACCCCGGCCACCGTTGTAACCCTCCGCAGTTCCATCTCATAGTTGATAACGACAAGCCCTCGTTAATCGACCTCGGTGACCCCACCCAAACACAATCACAATCCGCTCCTGAAACCACTGCTGACGCAACCGAACCCACCAACTCGGTTCTTGACAACCAGTTCTGGGCCCTCTCCCCGGCCGCCTTACTTGGTGTTACTTCGCCTAAAGCATTACGTGTAACAGGATTTATCGCAAGCCAACTTGTTACCATCTTAATTGACTCGGGTAGTACCCATAATATCATCCAACCTCGCATGGCTACTTTCCTTAATCTACCGATTAATCACACTACCACGTTCTCCTTCATGATCGGGAATGGTGATCTAATCCACTGTACGGGGGTTTTGCCCCGACGTGACTATCTTCTTAGCCAAACAATCCTTTTTTGCTTCCCCTATTTGTATTGCCCATTGAAGGGGCAGACATTGTACTCGGAATCGCATGGTTGAGCACTCTTGGTAAGATCACAGCAGACTTTTCCATTCCCGCTATTTCCTTTACGCACCAAGGTCACGGTATCACCTTAACAGGAGAACCGTTGTCCTCGCCGGCGACGCATTAAGCCACCTCCTATAGAAGGGTGCCATCGCATCCATTCATACCCTCATCTTCCATCAACTAACCGACACACCCAACCCACTTAATTTAAATCAATCAGACCCTCACCTTCAACACTTGCTACAAACCTATGCCCACCTTTTCCAAACACCATCAACACTTCCTCCAGTAAGGCAACACGATCATCATATTCATCTCCAACCCAACAGTGAACCTGTTAACGTACGCCCGTACCGCTACCCACATTACCAAAAAACCATAATGACTAACCTTATTACGGACATGCTCAAAGAAGGGGTCATTCGTCCGAGCACCAGCCCATTCTCATCTCCAGTCTTGCTAGTTCGAAAAAAAGATGGAACGTGGCGGTTTTGCGTGGACTATCGCGCACTAAACGCGTTAACTATCCGTGACCGATTCCCGATTCCTACCGTGGACGAGTTATTAGATGAGCTACAATTTTTTCTAAACTGGATTTACGAGCTGGATACCACCAGATCCGGGTCGCCCCAGACGACATCCACAAAACCGCTTTCCGCACTATTAACAGGCACTATGAATTTCTCGTAATGTCGTTCGGCCTCTCGAACGCTCCGTCCACATTTCAAGATGCTATGAACGACATTTTTCGGGATGTCTTAAGACGTTTTGTTCTTGTATTCTTCGACGATATTCTCATTTATAGTCGGACCAAATCAGAGCACGTGGACCACCTTCAACAGGTTTTTCACACTCTCTCTAAACATCAATATTTTGCAAAGTTGTCCAAATGTGTGTTTGGTGTACCCGAGGTCAATTATTTGGGCCACGTAATCTCTAAAGACGGTGTAGCTACTGATGCCGACAAGATCAGCTCCATACAACAGTGGCCGACTCCTACATCACAAACAGCCCTTCGCGGATTCTTAGGACTCACATGGTATTATCGGCGGTTTGTCCGAAACTACTCGCACATAGCAAGCCCATTAACTGATCTCCTACAGGGCAATCGTAAAATGTTATGGAATGATAAAGCGCAACAAGCGTTTGATACACTGAAACAAGCTATGATGTCACTACCGGTTCTATCCCTACCCGACTTTTCTACGGTTTTTGATGTCACAACCGACGCATCTGATTTCGGCATTGGGCCCGTTCTATCTCAATGAGACAAGCCCATCGCTTACTTTAGTAAAAAGCTTTCTCTTAGAATGCAGGCTGCATCAGCTTATATCAGAGAATTATTCGCTGACACCGAAGCTGTGAAAAAGTGGCGTCATTACCTACTGGGCCGTCGTTTCCGTGTTTTTACGGACCACCACAGTCTCCGGCATCTCTTAACCCAGGTTATCCAGACGCCGGAACAACACAAATGGGCAAGTAAATTACTTGGGTATGATTTTGAAATTCATTACAAACCGGGTAAGGAAAACAAAGTTGCTGATGCATTAAGTCGGCTCGCCAAACCACAATTACACACCCTTTCAGTTCCCTATTTTCCATGGCTTCAAGAGCTTCGAGACTACTATACACTTAACCCGGTTGGTCGTGACCTCATTCAACATCTTGTTGAAAATCCGGACAAACACCCGCATCAACGATTACATGACGGGTTAGTGTATCAACATAACAGGCTTCTCATTCCAGCCTTACCAGAACTGCGCGTAAAACTTTTGACCATGTTCCACTCCAGCCCATTGGGGGACATTCCGGGATTACAGCCACACTTAAGCGCATCCAAGCTTCCTTTTATTGGTCTAACCTACGAGCCGAAGTCACTCGTTTCATTACCGATTGTATCGTATGCCAACAAAACAAAGCTGCTACTCACAAACCCTACGGCCTGCTACAACCTTTACCAATTCCTAATAAAGTATGGGACGAAATATCTATGGATTTTATCACCCACCTCCCCCCTTCGAATGGCAAAACCGCCATTTGGGTTATCGTTGACCGCCTCACAAAGTTTGCCCATTTCATTCCGTTACCGACCAAGTACACAGCTCATCAATTGGCAACTATTTTTCTTGATCAAATTTATAAATTACATGGGCTACCCAACACTATTTTATCTGACCGTGACCCAATTTTTCTTAGCAAGTTTTGGAAGGAGCTGTTTCATATTGTTGGTACTAAACTTTTACACTCCAACGCCTACCATCCCCAAACGTACGGTCAGACATACTGAACCTTGGAGAGTTACTTAAGATGTTTCACGTGCGACGAACCACACCGTTGGAACAAATTTTTATACCTTGTTGAATTCTGTTACAATACTACTCATCATAGTGCCATCGATATGACCCTGTTTCAAGCTTTATATGGCCGCTCACCGCCAGCAATACCGCAACTCCCACCTATTAACGCGGAGTCCCCGACTCTTGCTACTACCTTAGAGGACCACCAGTCCTTAGTTGCAATGCTAAAAATTACTCTTCAACGGACTCGCCAACGGATGGCCGACCAAGCAAATAAACATCTTCAAGACATGGAATTTAAAGTAGGAGATCAAGTGTTGATTATCGACATACATCACAGTTGCTCGTCGAGTGTCAGTGAAACTAAGCCGACGATATTATGGCCCGTTTAAAATTCTGAACCGCATAGGAAATGTTGCTTATCATTTGGATTTACCATCGGGTTCTCGTATTCACCCGGTATTCCATGTTTCATTACTTAAGCCATGCAAAGGTAATTGGGCCGCAAATTTTAAGCCGCTGCCTCCGGACATTCTCGAGTCATCTGCTGCTCGCCTTGTGGACAAGGCCGATTTTGAAGGGGGGGATATTGATACGGCCCAGATGCATGATCCAGGCCCATCATCACATCAAGCAACAAACGCTCCATTTAAATCACCGATATATTATCGTCCAACTAGAGTTATCAACAAGCCAACTAGATATATTCAATAAAGAATGAAGATAATCATGGAGCATTGGATCTTATCAACTATCTTATATTTCTGTTGGTTTAAATTTGAATTTCATATGTTTTAGTTTATCTTTTTTCCTTTTCGTTTCCTTTATATATTGTTAAACTTGCATTGATTTAATCAAGTAATTTTTGTTGAATTCCCTTCCCTTCTATTGAGTTCTTGGAGATTATCGGTTGTCTCGAATAAACCGTATCACCGAATCCATAACACCGATCATTCTTAATTAGTTAAATCCAATAAAGCATTGTTTGTGTTCATTTGTGCTCGTGAACCACTCACGAAAAAGTCTATTTCTTTATAAAAACCGTATCACTCAATCAAATCAACAAACTCAACAAAGTCAATAGTCTTCACCTTTCTCTCCTAAAGTTACTCCAGTCAATATTGAATAGTCAAGTTTGTTGTAACTTACCATTATTCTCTCCATTGTATTATTATTTATAGTATTGTAAATCATAATGTAAATCAATAGAGATTTACCTTCTTTCATGGTATCACCCTCAAGATCCTATTCCCTGTAAACTTCTCAATTGGCCGATCACCCTCACCATCATGACCACCAACGCTTCCTCCTCTTCCTCCACCACCATCGAAACTAAGCTTCCCATGGCCACCATTCTCCACATGCTCACAATCAAACTCTCTTCCACTAACTATCTCTATTGGCAAAATCAATTACTTCCACTTCTCGCCAACCAAGAGCTCCTCGGCCATGTCGATGGCTCTATCCCTCCACCCCCAAAATTAATTACCGTCGCCTCCATTGAGCAACCTAATCCCGAGTTCACAGCCTGGTCGATCTCCGATCAACAGGCCATCCTCATTCTTAACTCTTCACTCACCGAAGAGGCTGTTGCTGAAATTCTTGGCTTAACCACTGCTCGCCAAATCTGGACCGCCCTTGAAGCGGCCTACAGCAACACCTCTCTTGAACGGATGCATCTTCTCAATGAGAATCTTCGTCGCCTGACGAAAGGGTCCTCAACCGTAGCAGATTACGGTCGCCGATTCAAGGCCATTTGTGATTAACTCTCTGCTATTGGCCATCCTGTTAAAGACACAAACAAAACTCATTGGTTCCTCTGTGGTCTAGGGTCTACTTTTGAGAGTTGGTCCACCGCAATCCGCACCACCCGTGAACCGCTTCCCTTCCGTGACTTACTCACAAAAGCTGAGAGCCAAGAGCAATTTCTTTTGGCCATTAACCCCCCATCCAACCCACTCGTGGCTTTTATTGCTCACAACAACCAAACTCGGTCCACTGGCTCTTCCCAAAACCGCAACCAGAAACGCGGGTCTTCAATCCGGTTCCTATCCCTGTGGTCAATCATCCGGCTCCTCCTCCAATGGAACCCGTCGGCCACCACATTGCCAACTGTGCCGCACCAATGGACACTTTGCAAATAAGTATCCAAAACTCTCATCCTTCGTGGCCTCGGATTCTGGAAACGAAGATATTGCTCTTGCCTTTCACGCTCAATGTCATGTTCAAAATGAGGATGCTCCCGATTGGGCTGCCGACATGGGAGCAGACCGTCATATTACCGATGACACCGATAATTTATCTTCCTTTTCTACTTACAAAGGAGGGTCTTCGGTCACCTTTGGTAATGGTCAATCTCTGCCCATTACTCACAAAGGTCATGTCTCGTTAACCAAACATGTTAAATTAAATGATGTTTTGGTTGTTCCATCTTTAACCCGTAACCTTCTTTCTATTAGCAAGTTGACAAATGATTTTCCCGTTGATGTTCTTTTTTCTAACTCATTTTTTATTATCCAGGACCGGAAAACAAGCCAACCTCTCACTCAAGGTCGGTGTGAAAACGGTCTTTACGTGCTCCGGGACAAGTCTTTTGCTTTTGTTGCTTTTGTTTCGTCTAATAATGCCTCTTTTGAATTGTGGCACAATCGTTTGGGTCATGTTGCTTTTGACATTATTCTTGTATTAAAAAGACTTGGTTGTTTATCCTTTACGTCTATTTTACCTAAGCCTACTTTATGTTCTTCATGTCAACTTACTAAATCACATAAATTGCCATTTACATTGAATGAAAAACGTGCTTCTTTTCCTCTAGATCTCGTTCATTGTGATCTATGGGGACCATCACCAATAACTAGTAAATATGGATATAAATACTATGTTGTGTTTGTGGATGACTTTACAAGATTCTCTTGGTTGTATCCTCTTAAGCACAAAACCGATTTTTATTCGGTTCTTCAAACCTTTTTGCGTTTCGTTCAAACTTAATTTTCATGCAAAATAAAGGTTTTCCAAAGTGATGGTGGCATGGAATTTGTCAATCAATACGTGCGAAAAATATTTGATGAAAATGGCACATTTCATCGTTTTTCGTGTCCGTATACCGCTCCTCAAAACGGTCGTGCCGAAAGAAAGCATCGACGCATAGTAGAAACCGGTCTCGCTATGCTTTTCCATGCGAGTGTTCCTATCACTCATTGGATTGATGCCTTTAGTTCCGCCACGTACATCATTAATCGCTTGCCAACTAAAATTTTAAATGACAAATCTCCATTTGAAATTTTATTTTCTACGACGCCAAATTATTCAAACTTTCGTGTATTTGGATGTCGTGTTTATCCTTACTTACGTGATTATGCTCCCCATAAACTTGCACCTCGAAGTATACCTTGTATTTTCTTAGGATACGCTCCTCAATACAAAGGTTACAAATGCTTCGATCCTATATCCTCACGTATGTATGTCACCCGGCATGCTTGATTTGATGAAACCTCATTTCCATATGTGGACAACTCCTCACAATCGGATATTGCTTCATTATTCCTATCCACTTTTGATGAAACCACAATTGTTCCACACCCTTCGGCTCATTCCACAACTGATGAGCCCAATCTTCCCCCTAAACCCACTGCCCAGACCACTAATAATAATCCATCACCTACTTCCACTCACTCCTCCCCTCCTGAGCCCAACCCCTCGGCCCACTCCCCATTCAATCAACAAAGTCCACCTAACTTATCCACTCAATCCTCAACCACCTCCTCCAATCCATCGGATCAATCACCAACACCTCAACAAACTCCAACTACCTCCACCACTCTATCCCAAGCATGTTCTCTCTATGACTATCCATTCCTCCTTCTACCAATAATTCATTATCGGCTCATAACCCATCCTTACAACATCAACACTCTCCACCACCATCAACACCACCCTCGTCCACCACCCCTCCTCCATCTCTAATCTCACCCGTGCCCACCCCATCCCCCTCTCCCATTGCTTCATCTCATCCCATGACAACTCGTTCTAAAGTTGGAACCTTCAAACCCAATCCGAAACACACGGCTTACCTTTCTACCATAATGCACTCTTGCCTCCATGCGGCACTGCTTACTAACAGTGCCCCTAAAGGCTTCAAAAGTGCTTCAAAACACTCTCATTGGATGACTGCAATGCAAGATGAGGTTTCGGATCTCACCCGAAATCGCACGTGGTCTCTTGTGCCTCGCCCATCTTCTACAAATATTGCAGGCTCCAAATGGGTATTCCAAACCAAATACCGTTCGGATGGATCGCTTGATCGGCACAAAGCAAGCCTCGTTGCACAAGGCTTCACTCAAATACCGGGCCTAGACTTTAATCACACGTTTAGCCCGGCTGTGAAGGCATCCACCATTCGCATTGTTCTATCATTAGCCGTCATTAATCGTTGGTCTCTTCGCCAACTAGATGTAAACAATACGTTCTTAAACGGTCATCTTTCGGAAACCGTTTACATGGAACAACCTCCCGGGTTTATCGATCCCAAATTTCTGAATCATGTGTGCAAACTAAATAAAGCACTCTATGGTTTGAAACAAGCTCCTAGAGCTTGGTTCCAACGGTTGAGCTCGTTCCTTCTTTCTTTTGGTTTCGCATGTAGCCGCGCCGATCCATCGCTCTTTATCTATTGTCAAAGAGACTCCATCATGTATCTTCTTGTATATGTAGATGATCTAATACTCACCGGAAATAAACCCTCCCTGATCACCTCTTTCACGGCTAGGCTACATCAGGAATTTGCCATCAAAGACCTCGGTTTGCTAAGTTACTTCCTTGGTCTTGAAGTAGTTCATGACAGCAATGGTCTTTTTCTCACCCAAACCTAATACGCCAATGACATTCTAACCCGAGCCGGCCTGACTGAAGCCAAACCGGCACCCACTCCACTCGCCTCAACCGACACTTTCACCAAAGAAAGTGATCCTTTCTCCGACCCTACCCTTTACCGTTCCCTCGTTGGAGCTCTTCAATACCTCACCATCACCCGTCCCGACCTATCCTACGCCGTCAATCAAGCCTGCCAATACCTTCACTCCCCAACCGACCACCACTTTCAACTTGTTAAACGTATTATCCGTTATGTCAAAGGAACAATCTCTCATGGTTTAGTTTTCACGCGACCAACTACTGCTTCAATTTTAGGGTATTCGGATGCGGATTGGGCTAGGTATATCGAAACTAGAAGGTCAACTTATGGTTACTCAATTTTCTTAGGCGGAAACTTGATCTCATGGAGTGCAAAGAAACAACCGGTATCACGATCAAGCTGTGAATCAGAGTATCGGGCAATGGCGAATGCTGCAGCTGAGATTGTTTGGGTTACTCACTTGCTACAGGAACTACATGCTCTTCCCAAGACTCGGCCACCTCTCTTATGCGACAACAAAAGTGCTTTGTTTATGAGTCAAAATCCAATTTCTCACAAGCGTGCTAAACACATCGATTTGGATTATCACTTTGTTCGGGAGCTAGTTATGTCAGGAAAGTTACACACTAAATTTGTTCCTACCAAGCTTCAACTTGAGGACATATTCACAAAGAGCTTGCCAAGACCTCTCTTTGAACATTTTCGAGACTTGCTTCGCGTACATCCGTCGCCGTTTCGCTTGCCGGAGGGAACAACCGTATCACTCAATCAAATCAACAAACTCAACAAAGTCAATAGTCTTCACCTTTCTCTCCTAAAGTTACTCCGGTCAATATTGAATAGTCAAGTTTGTTGTAACTTACCATTATTCTCTCCATTGTATTATTATTTATAGTTTTGTAAATCATATTGTAAATCAATAGAGATTTACCTTCTTTCACTTTAATTAACAAACATGAACAAGAAATAAATTATGATTCATTAGGTTTTGTGAACCATTAGTTTGTTCATTAAGAACTTAACAATGACGATGAACAAAACTTCGTTCAGTTCAGTTCAGTTCACTTTAATTCCATTTTATTCAGTTACAAACTTACAACCTCTAGCTAGGCCAAAGGCCTTTGGAAAAGAAAACTATTATTTGGATAAGGTAACTAAAGACAAAACGCTAATATAGGTTTTTCATAATACTTCTTCCATTTGAAATAACGAGTCTCGTCTCGGGTGTTTTATTATGATTCCTCTGTTTAAAATGTCAGAACAAAGAAGAATCGTCCAACTAATGATAAAGAGGATCCATCATTTGAAATTACAAATTACGTAGAAATTAAAGCATCTCTGTCCTAGAAACATTGAACATCTCGTTTTCTTCATTTTGAAAAAGAAAATTCGTGAATAGATGTATTCAAGTCCGCTAAATAGATTATTTAGTTGGTAAATTGTTTTCGTGTGGACACTTTTAGCTACGTTTTAGAAATACTTCATACAAAAATACATTTTATTTTACAATCTATAAATATTCAGATAATTTAATCGTTATAATATCTTTTACTCGAAGAGGACGGGTCACCCAAATGAATAGAGTGCATGACTTCCAAATAACATGGCAATATCGCCTCGCTACTTGTAGGTAGAGTGGATGATTTCATTTCATGGTAAATGTTTGCTCTTTTTGTCCATTATTGTATGTTGGAGAATTAAAAATGAATTAATAATTTATTTATTACATATTATTATTATTACACATAGATAGTGTCAACCCTTCACAAATTTTATTCACTCAAACCTTCCACAATTTTTATTCACACAAACCTCTACTATTTTTATTCATTCAAATCCTCAATAGTTAATTTCTCAAAAGATGATCTCAGGATATTCATAATGTCAAACGATTCCGATAACAATATTTTTTTCAAACGTTATATAGTAGTAGTAGTAAACAAGAAATTGGGAGAAAATATAATTGGTCGAAGAATCATTTAGCTTAAATTTTCGTATTTTAAATTTTTGTTTTGAATTGTCGTAGTTATTTTTCCGGTTTTCAATTACTATTTTTAGTTTTGATGAAATTTTAATTTTAATTTCATTTAATTGTATAATTTATTTTTATTAGGAAAAAGGTTATAGGGTATTTGTGGGTATGTGTTGCTAGTGATTAGGTGATTTGTCAGTACTTGAATTGATGGTAAAAATGAGGTAGCAGTGCAGAATTGGTCAATACATGAGTAGTATCCATGAGTATTCATTCCCGTCTTCTATCACTACTACTCTATACTAGTTATTAATAATTTAATATTAAGAGGTTGAATATATTGATTCTTTTAATAAAATATATAATACAATTAATTGACCATATGTTTTATATCATATTCTAGACAATAAACGGGATTTATCATGTGGGTCAAGTTATTCTATAAAGGCTAATAAAAATAAAAAGTGTGATAATCCATAAAAAATTGACATGTGTTAACTGGGGACTAAAAGAAAAATGGTACAAAAGGTAATAGTACGTATTTTCTCTCTCCACATGCAAGTCACATGTTAATACTCCCATCATTTTAGAACGTTTATAACTTTTCCGAATGATATCATGCACCACCTTAGACACCGAAAAGGGGGCACCCTCAAAAATAACCTCATTTCGTGAAATCCAAATCATCCAACACGTGACCGCCGAGATGGATTGAATAGCAAGACTTTCCTCCTTGTTCGAAGTGTACTGGGTGGGATATACGAGTTATCTTGGAACTGGAGATGGTGTGCTTCAAATATGTACATGATCACTTGGTCTGAAGTAACACAGATGGGTCACCGGAGAGAGGCTGATGTGGAAGATGCAGACGGGGGCTGGGAAGAGGTTCATTACAGGAAGGCGGACCAGTCGGAGAAGGCTTCATTTAAACCTGAAGCTACTACTTTTTTCGTTTCGAATCTACCGGAGGGTTGCGATGGGCATTTCCTGTGGAAGGTTTTTGAAGGATTTGGCTTCATTGTGGACGCTTTTGTGCCTAGGAAGAAAGATAAGTATGGTAACAACTTTGCGTTTATAGGTTTCATTAACGTAAAAGATGCCATGGCGCTCCGGGAAAGCCTTAGAAAAGTTAGGATTCATAAAAACAAGGTAAAGGTGAATGTGGCTCATTTTGACAAGACGGAGGGCAAGAAACCTCAGAGGACAACTAGGGTGGAGTATTCACTGAAGAACTGTGCTACTCGTCCACCAAGTCAGTATGAGGAAAACAAACAACAATGGCGAAGAGTTGACACATCATACAAGGAGGTGTTGTTGAAAAATAACTACGATGGCCATCAAGAAACGGTGGTCGAGTTGTCGTCACCAGACTGCACGACATCTCAGGTTGGCATCATGAAGCAACTAAGAGATAATCTGTTGCAAACTGGTTGGAATGATGTGGTCATTAGATATCTTTCGGTTGTCCGGATATAGCGAATGACTTCCTTGTTAATAAATTGGCCATATGTTCTCGTCATTGGTAGTTTGGGAGGGCCAAGATCTGCCATTTGAAAGATTGGTGTGTGTTAAAGGTTCAAGGTATGCCGATACATCTATGGGATGCTACTTGCTTCAACAATGTGGGTAGTCATTTCGGTAAGGTGGTTGGAACGGCAGAATCATCTGTCAGAAGTTCCAATATATGATTAAGTACAAGAAATTGGAGAAAGGTCTGCCTGCACATGTGAGGTCGAAGAAGGTTTGTCCTACCCCACCACCACCCCATAATGGACCTTTTGCAAGTGGGCCTAGATCTGATTGTAGTGTTTTGGGCTTGGAGAATTTGTTCAAATCTGGTGGGCCTTTTTCTGAGACACCAGCCCGTGGACTTTCAAACGGAAAGTCGAATTTGGGTAGTGACCCATTTGGTTTAAAGGAGTTAATTGAAAATATGGCACATGAAAAAGAGGTGCAACATCAAAAGCGACAACCAACGGATTCTTCTCAGTGCAGAACTTCGGTGGTCTCTAAAAGAAATATGGCGTTGATAAATTTGAAGAAAAGAAGGCCGTCTCATTCTCTTAAATTACGAGACTTGATTTGGTGTTCTATATCCCGCAAGAATCCTAGCGGGAAGACTAGGTTGAACTTTGAAGAGGAGACCGGACCCGAAGTACAATCTGCGCGGAGGAAAGTTTGGTCAGAGCCTGTTCTTGCCAATGAGGTTAGATGTACGGTTAGTGTGGGGGAGGTGGTTGGTTTTAGAGTCTCTGATCGAATTCATTAGGAAGTTCTGGTGCCTTTTTGAGAACGATGTGGTAAATATGATGAATCGTTTTTATGATCAAGCTAAAATCAGTTTTGGGTGTAATTTCAGTTTCATAACACTTTTACCTAAGGTTCGAGACCCACAAAAAATTGAGGATTATAGGCCAATCAATCTCATCGGGTGTATTCCCAAAATTAGAAGTTTTAACCGGAAGCGAAACCCATTTTCGTGAGCTCCTATGGACGGTCGTGATGACCTTCACCCAAAGAGAGTGATTATCATTTTTATACCGTGCAAGCCACTTTGCTAACAATGCCATATTTGCAGCCTTTAAAGTACCAACTTCTAAACCACCCCGGTCCTTATCAAGAACAAGGAGGAAAGTCTTGCTATTCAATGCCATAACTAGAATTTATTTGTTCATGATCATCATAAAATTCATTTCTCTATTGATGTGTCTAGCTTATGTTTTTATTTAAAAATATATCATGCGTTTCGATGACCAGACTTGACCCCTTGGTTTCGTATTGTATAAAGCTGGGTGTTATAGAGGTATCATCGATGTCACATAAACATGATGGCGCCATAAACACATGCCATGCAATTTTTATTAGGCGCCATAGATGGGGAGCGCCACCACACTAACGTTGCTATCAAAGAAAATAATGGGTCTACCGCACTAAGACCATCTTCAGTGGGTGGTTTTTGTGTGGTTCAAACCAACCCAAAAACCAAGTAACTATTGGAGAGCTTGGTTTAAACCAAAAACCAATTTTCAAGTTTGGTTTTTCAAACCATCAAAAACCACCAATTGTGGGTCCCAACACTACATCTTTCACCCAACACACACACACACACACACACATATATATATATACACACACCCATATTTATATTTATAAAATATATTAAAATATTATACATATATACATATTTTCTATATTTATTTCAAAAATTATGTATTTTTTGTCTATTTTTTACGTAGCGACAAGTTTAACGGCTATTTTTAACGATTTTATTATCTATTTTACGACTCTTAATTAGAAAAAACAAACATTACAAGAAGTCTACAAAAAACGTTACAAAGAATCATTGAAAAAAAACATTGCAAGAAGTCTTAGGAAAATAAAAGTTACAAGAGGACCTACTAAAATAAAGAGTACTAAATTTTTATTATATTTTTATTTAAAAAAATTAAATATTTTATAGTATTGTGAAATTCTTATTTAAAATAAATGTAAAGTAAGTGATGATGTGAAAATGTAAAAATGGTTTGAGAAAGTGTATTGTTGGAGTAAAAAGTGTTGTTTTTAAGAAAGCTGATGTGACAGTGACGTGGCTAGTTTGAACAAAAAACGATCTAACAATCAAATGAATGAATTAATTGTGTAAAGTGTAAACCAATAAAAAAATCCACCTCAACCCACTTTACCACTCTCATTTTTATTTAATATTTGAATATTTTAATTATTATTTTAATGGAGTAGTGGCTAGTTATCCCACAGCGCTTAAATTAACGGGTGGCTAATTATCTTATGTGGCAGTGACGTGATGCGTTATCTCATAACACATAACCTAAAGATATAATATTTACACCTCATATTTAGAGAATAACTAGGATTTAGGCCCGCGCCTCGCGACAGGACCGTTATATCGAACAAAATATATTAAGTAAAAGCGTTAAACCATAAACTCATTGCAAGTTGATACGAAGTCAGTATGTATCAAGTTACTATATCGAAACTAAACAAAAGAAATAAACATGTCAATGCCAAAATACAACAAATTATCATATGTGGAACTAAAAAGACCGACATGTTACCGTTGTGAACCAACACAAATTCGATTCGTATCGACGGTACCAACACAAATTATTAAACATAAATTGGTAATCCAAAAAAAATATTTTAAAGGCGAGCAAGGTATCAAACATTGAAACGCGAATATAAACCATGCGATGATGAGATATTTTAAAATCATAAAAAAAATTTCGGTTATTGTAAAGACGAACTATAAAAAAATATGAAAGGAAAGTTTAAGAAAATCGTTTAATAAAGAAATAAAATATATCAAGCCGACACTTGCGCAAGTTTAATGTTTAAAAATATAGTTGGTTAAATATTTTAATTAGTTAACAAAAAAAATTATAAAGGAAGTAAAAACTATAATTTTTATTTATGGTATTATGATTAATGAATTGATGATTATAATAATTAATAAAATATTAAAAAATAAATAGTAAAATGAATAGTAAACTTGTGAGAAGGATTTAATCCCTTTTTAATATATATATATATATGGAAAAGTTTTGTTGTTTAAGTAATTTTAATACCTTTTGAATTATTAGTTGAAAAAATAAATGAGAGAACACGAAAATAGCGGTGGACTTGAGTGTTTAGTAATGCTCAAAAACCTAGTCGTCTAGTGGTAGTTGGATGAGTACGTTTTAGGTGTAACAAGAAAATCGTTGTTACAAAAATATATTTAGCAAAGATGTTTGAACTTGTAGAGTTGCAGAAGATGTTTGAACTTGTAGGATGTACTTTTATGGGTTTTGGACTTTTGGGAGCTTATTTTTATTATGTATTTGTTAGCTTCTCTTGTCGCGAATTCTTTTGAAATTGTCCTTGTATTTATAAATTTTAATCTACACTATTAAAATTAAAAATGTCTATATGATATGTATTTTGGTAATATACAGCTTAGTTTTTCGAAAAAAAATAGTTTAGTAAAGTAAAATATTAAACTTAATAAAAAAATAAATTTTTAAATAAAATATAAAATATTGAAATAAAAGGACAAGAACACCACCAATTGTGGTCAAGAATCATTTTCAATCACCAAATAAACAAGAGCCACTTAATACACTTGGCTCCTATGAAATATCTCAGTGGAGTACAAAACTGAACTCTTGGTGAACCCATCTATAATCTTGCTAGCCAATCAAAATGTAGCAAAAGATATTATCAAGATAAGCATTAGATCATCAATCTGACCCAAAAACATAGTATAAATCCACTTCCAAACCAACCCATGTTTCATAATTCAAACCTAATTAACCATCACAACATCAATCAAAAAATGGCAGCTTCCACTATGTCTCTATCCTCATCTTTTATTGGACAAGCTGTGAAATCAGCTCCAGTTTCTGACATCATTGGGAATGGAAGAGTTTCCATGAAGAGGTCAGCAACTGTCAAGAAAACCGCGCCATCTGGGAGCCCATGGTACGGCCCTGACCGTGTTAAGTACCTGGGCCCATTCTCTGGTGAGGCCCCATCTTACCTCACTGGAGAATTCCCAGGTGACTACGGTTGGGACACTGCTGGGCTCTCAGCTGACCCAGAGACATTCGCCAAGAACCGCGAGCTTGAGGTCATCCACTCCAGATGGGCCATGCTCGGGGCTCTTGGCTGTGTCTTCCCCGAACTCCTGGCCCGCAACGGGGTCAAGTTCGGGGAAGCAGTCTGGTTCAAGGCTGGAGCCCAGATCTTCAGCGAGGGTGGCCTCGACTACTTGGGTAACCCAAGCTTGATCCACGCACAAAGTATCCTTGCCATCTGGGCGACTCAAGTGATCTTGATGGGTGCGGTTGAGGGTTACAGAATTGCGGGTGGTCCACTTGGTGAAGTGGTGGACCCACTCTACCCTGGTGGTAGCTTTGACCCATTGGGGTTGGCTGATGACCCGGAGGCTTTTGCTGAGTTGAAGGTGAAGGAGCTCAAGAACGGGCGGCTAGCCATGTTCTCGATGTTCGGGTTCTTTGTTCAAGCCATTGTGACCGGAAAGGGGCCTTTGGAGAACTTGGCTGACCACCTTGCGGACCCTGTTGCAAACAACGCATGGTCATATGCTACAAACTTTGTTCCCGGAAAGTGAGCTTGGGATTGAGTGAATTGTGAATGTGTGACATGAAGTTTGATTGATGTCATGATTTTTGTGAATTATTATTATTATTAGTAAAATATATGGCTTGAGTTTGTGCATTTTTGTTTGTTTAGTTTTCGTTTTCTTTTGCTTCTATGACTATAATTATGAATTATCAAAACCGACAAAGACAAAAGTATATTAGTTATTAGTGTGTTATCAATTATATTATTAGTGCTATGAGGAAAGTTACAATCTGAAAGAAATTTAATGGACTTGTTACAATGATAACTCAAATCAGTAACACGAGATTACATATGAGTGATGGGAAAAAGACCGTACACTTTCATCATACTCGCTACCCCCCCCCCCCCCCTTATCTCTCTCTCTCTTCGTTTGTTTATATCCGTAACGTTTCTTCAAGATGTTGGGCTGCAACAATTGGGCTCAGACCGGGTTCATCACACTCGATTATAAAATTGTGTCACACCCAGCCTAATACCTGTTAGGTTCTTAAACATACTTGTTCGTATCCATACTTATGTTTGTATAATTTTAATAATTTTAACCACTATAATATGCTAGAATACGATTATATTTATATCAGCACAATAAAATGTTAGAAAGATGTAAAACAGGTACCTCCAATGCTTAATAATATTAAGAAAATTGAATTTTAATAATCTAAATATTAACGTAACGGTCGGCTTAATCCCAACTCATGAAATGTTTATCGACAGTCTCAATTTTAAATATTTTTCTTTTAGCGATCACATACTGACTAACAGTTGACCTAGTTAGGTTTGTTGACGTCGACTGTCACATAAACAGTCCACGTCATCAAAACTTTGTCACGTAAGTATGCCACATTGTCATAACTTTGACGTATTTGCCACATAAGCAGCCTACCTTATAAAAAGAAAATAGTTGGATTAGCTTTCAGTTAGTATGAGATCCCTCACGAGTCCATATTGGATTGGAATAGCTTGATACCCATGAAGGTGAATTTGGTTGTGTGGCGAGCTCTCATTAATTGACTTCCCATATATGATAATTTGTTAAAAAGAAAGGTTGTTTTTGGGCCAAATATATGCATTTGTTGCATATCCATAAGAGAGTCAATTGATCATTTGTTTGCAAGCTAATATGTGGCTTTTATGGTATGGTATGGTATGGTATGGTCAGTTGATCACCTGGAGCATCTGGAGAGCTCGAAATAAACTAATATTCTAGAATGAGCCCATAAAGATTGGTAACATTCTTGGTGAGATAAAGGTGTTAATTATTTTATGAATTAAAAAATAGTGAAATGTTGGATGTAGATTGGGTTAGTTGGAATAGATCGATTTTGTATTCTGATGGTTAATTTGTTGTATTTATGCCCTTGCTAGCCTCTCGTTAGGAGGGTTCGGTTTTGGTTTTACTGAAATTTGTCGTACAGAAAAAATTTTTGTTTTGTATACATTATATCCAAATTCAATTTTATAAATATTTGCAAGCTACTACTAGTTTTTCTAAAAACTATTAATTTATTTTCATGTACATTCTTCAAAATTGTTTCTTATAAAAAAAATTAAGGGGATAAAAGGAAAAAAGTAATGCGCAGATACTCACTCGATACCGCTTGAAAAAATACTTGGAAAATGCTCGCTTGATTTTGGCTCGGTTCTATTTTGAGTCGATCGACTCGATTTCGATTTGTAAACAAGCCAAGCAGTGAGCAAACCCTCGCTTGGTTCAGCTTGGCTCGGGCTTGTGAACAGCCTTGCTCTTTAGTTAAAGGTGCGCAAACTGGTATTTTCATGAACTGAAACCGGGTAGGAACCGGTTCCGGGTATGGTTAGCAATAGTCATAACCGCGTTGGGTAGGAACCAGTTCCAAGTATATTTGGTATTTGACCGGGTCTCGAGTAGGGTAGGGTCGAGTTTTAACCGGCTATTTCTGGTTCTGGTGGGTCCAGGTCGGATCTGGTTCCAGGCACGACTCTGAGGAGAAATCATATATTAGGTTGTACCCACGGGTCACATACGGGTCGGAGCAATGTTGTAAAAGTAGGTCTACAAGGCCGAGTACTCTCCGAGTACTCGTTACAAGGTTAGGCGCCGAGTGGAGTTTTTTTTAACTCCGCCTAGTTTCAAAGAATTTATCAAAGGTGGTCAACATCAGTTAGAATCACATATAGTTGGTCAACTTCGGCCGATTTTGACTTAAAAAGTAAAACATAATTCATATTTTTATAATACTAAAAAAAGAATATCACTTTTTTAACTAATAATTAGCAAATTTCATAATAATTTAGTATCTAAAAATATATTTATCTTATTTATATTTATATTCACTTATTTTCTTATAAATATTAGTAAACTTATGATATTTGACATATATATAATATCCAAAAGGTAATTTTCTTTATATTTATCATTTTCGAGTATTCCTCGAATACTCCGAGTACACCCAACTCTCCAATCAACCGCCAGAGTCCGCTAGCGACTTTTTGAACCTTGGTACGGAGTATTTTGTGCATCTCTATCTTTAGTAGTTGAGAGAAAAAGTAAAATGGGCCGGCCCACGTTTAACATCCATCGAAGCCTTCTAACCTCGTATATGTAACAAACCTTAAACCCTAGATTCATCTTCATTATCAGCGCCTCACAGTAACTGTACGAGGACAGATCATCACCACATCCTCAAAATGAGTTACAAGGTTAGTAAATTATTATCTCAGTTTTGAGGTAACCCGAATTGCAATTGTCTAATTGTTTTGTTGTTGTTTGGTTGCAGTTTCATCAGTTTCAGGTTGTAGGCAGAGGCTTACCGACTGAGACAGATGAGCACCCTAAGATCTACCGTATGAAGCTTTGGGCCACCAATGAAGTCCGTGCTAAAAGCAAGTTCTGGTACGTATTGACTAACTTTTTTGAATTAGTTACTTGTAATTGTACATTTGATTATTATTGTATTGATTATGTATTTCATGTAGTGTTGTAGATCTTGTTAGACCCAGTTAACAGTTATAGGAATTTATTTGGATTAATCGAATTGGAATTTTTATATGTATATATATATATATTGTATATGCTATATAATTTTGAAAATTTGCATAATAAAGTTTACATAAGAACTTCAAAGTTCTCTAGGGGTGTGCATGGTTTTGTTCGGTTCGGTTATTATCCTCAGCTGAAACTTAAGTAATTAATTGGTTCTGTTTGTTCTGTTGGTTTGCCGGTTTTTGGTTTAGTTTCGTTAATAACCAAAACCAAATTTGAGCTAAAGTTATGTCTTATAAATACATAAAATGGAGATATAAATGTATTACGTAAATAAATACATAAAATGGTGGTATAAAAGCTAGGAATATATGAAATATGAATGGTTCGGTTTGGTTCGGTTAATTGAGGACTACAAATTCGATTAAGTTTGGCTCTGTTTTGTCATTTTTTGGTTCGGGTCGGGAACTTTGAGTTAATGGGTTAAAACCAAGGTCTTATTTGGAGCAATTTTGATTTGTCGGTTTGATTAGCTGAGATCACATCGATAGCATACCTATTAACGATTAATCACTGATTAATTTACGTCTAAATGTGATTTTCACAACACTGGAAATGTATCTCATGATGTTGTAATTTAGATACTATTTGAGGAAGCTGAAGAAAGTGAAGAAAAGCAATGGTCAGATGCTTGCCATTAACGAGGTAATTACTCTTAAAATTTTTATTTTACTTGTGTTACATGTTTTAGAGTTGTGAATGGTATTAAGTTTTAAAATGATAAAAATGGTTAGTAATTTGCATACAATAAACTTTTATTGCTTGTACAGATTTTTGAGAAAAACCCAACAACAATTTAGAACTATGGAATTTGGCTACGATACCAATCAAGAACCGGATACCATAACATGTACAAAGAATACAGGGACACAACCTTAAACGGCGCGATTGAACAAATGTACACTGAGATGGCTTCACGTCACAGGGTCCGTCATCATTGCATCCAGGTCATCAAAACTGCGACCATTCCCGCTAAGCTTTGCAAAAGAGAGTCTACAAAGCAGTTTCACAACTCAAAGATCAAGTTCCCGTTGGTGTTCAAGAAGGTTCGACCCCCAAGTAGAAAGCTCAAGACCACATACAAGGCTTCAAGACCAAATCTGTTTGTCTGAGTTATTCATGTTGGTGTTTGCCTTTTGTTTTGGATTATATGTTGGTTAGTGATTTTGGATATTATGTTTGTTTTAAATGGAGATTGGTGTTTCTTTTAAATTTGCTGTGTTTGCTTGGTTACATGTTTAGTATGGTTATTGGTTTTGTTTATACAGCTTGAAGATCATTGTTGGTCGAAACTGAAAACCAAACTAAACCAAATTCAGTTAGTTCAAAACCGAAGATAAAATGCATAGTAGATCTAATACGTATCATCAATCTACTGTATAATAAATGAGTGGGTTTTTTTAGCAACGTTTCACCAAATCTCTTTATTGTGCCATGTGGCATTCTAAATCATCAATTTTCAACATGGCATATTAATTTTCAGTCTTTCACCCTCTTTTTTTAGTAACCAAATTCACAATCCTACTGGGATTATAGGTGCCCAAATCGGGTTTTTTAAATACTCGTGTTCGGGTATGGAACCGAGTTCGGGTATGACCGGGTATTGATAATTTTTGGGTCGGGTTCAGGTCAGGTATTGTCTCTAAAAACCATACCCTATTCATCGGGTTCGGGTTGGGTATAGAACCGGGTATTTGAATACACTATTATCGGGTATTGAAAAAAATGCTATTTACGGGTTTTTTCGGGTTTTTTTTCGGGTATAGAATGGATTTTTTAAAAGTTTGCACTTTTTAGGGGTATTTTTTTGGTATACATCGGGTATTTGAAATACCCGGTTTCGGGTATTGAAAAAACCCAGTTCTTGGTATGGAACCGGTTCGGGTTTTCGAGTATTACTGGGTACAAATCGGGTCCGGTTCGGGTTAGGGTTTTTGTAACATCCTAAAATTTTCGTATTTAATAAAAGAAAGTCGCGTTTAGTTATTGGGTCTAAATAATTAATTAGTATTAATAAAGAATCATGGATTTGGATTAATGAAGATGGATTAAAGGGTAATGGGCCTTAGGTCCATGGGCTTTAAAGGATATAAATACCTCCTTAAACCACCCTAAAACCCTAAATCCTCATTTCCTTTCATCCTAATCTCTACACACTCCAGACACACACACACAGCACCTTACATACGACCGTGAGAGTGAAACGGGATTCGAGTCCAAAAATCAAGCCAACCATTATTAGATCTTCAATATACGAGCTAGATACAAGATAACCAAGCAAACCGAACACATAAAGGTATGATTTCGATCTTAAAGTTCATGTTTTTTATACGGTTTGCCATGAAACTTGAAACTATAATAGATCGGGTCTAAACGAAACGTAAAATAGCGAACTTAATGCTAGGACGAACCTAATAAACCCATAAACATGTACGGTTCGTTTAAGATAAACCATAGATCATGTATTGAACGTTTTTGAAATTAAAGATCCAAACTTTACATGTTTTCGGGCCAAATCTTATCTAAAAACGACCATAGGAATGATCACGGGTTTGGGTTGTATCATATCCCTGTGTTTCGCGATAAAACGAAGACGATTATGGGAGGTTAAAGTCGCACAGTGGCTGCTGCTAGGGCAACTTCGCCCGCAGCTAAGATCGCTGCATAAGTTCGCTGTAGCTACTACTGCATAACTTCGCCGAAAGCAAGTTCGCCGACAGGCAACTTCGCTGTAGGCTAAGTTCGATTCATGTTTAACTTCGCCAAGGCAACTTCGCTGAAGGCTAAGTTCGCCTCTGTTAACCTCGCCATACAAGATCGCTGATTGTTAAGTTCGCCAGAAAACAAGTTCGCGTACACATAACTTCGCCGCATATAAGTTCGCTTAAGTTAAGTTCGGTAATGAATCGGGTAGCGAATCAGACTTAATTCGTTATGAGGAATGAGTTAACGAATTAGGAAATAAATTAAAATCCTAATGGAAAATGTGTTAAGACAGTTAATGGAAATAAAATTTTTCCAAACTGACCTGGCAGCTTAACCCCAGCTAGGGGCTCTGCCCCTTGGACCCCGCTAGGGGCTGCCGCCCCTAGAACCCCGCTGCCAGGGGCGCTGCCCCCGGACCCACGTTCGTTGTGGGTCATATAAAGATAGAAATACGATACGAGTTGTAATAGTTAATTGATACGTGTAATTGTTATACAGTTAGTCATGTACAGCTCAAGAAAGGGATTACCATAAACGGTGAACGTAACCGCCTTCAGGTGAGTTTCTAGCCCCACTTCCTTGTTATGTTTTCGGGGCTGTGTGCATACTCGATGTGAATGTTAATACACATACCTTAAATGGCAAGTGTATGTCTTAATGACATATGTGATTGCTATGAATGTATGCTTGACAGTACGTGAACGACCTTCGGGTATTGCACGTATCGTTAAGGCAAGTAAAGTGTAGTATGTATGTTATGTGTATGTGAATAAGGAAGTACGTACGACTATGATATGTAGGATGTTAAATGTATGGATGTGATAATGGTGATGATAATTAAAGGTAAGGTAAGGTTAAAGGGTTGTATACCCTAACAATTTATGCGAAGGTTAAAGGGTTGCATACCCTAACAATTTATGCGAAGGTTAAAGGGTTGCATACCCTAACAATTTATGCGAAGGTTAAAGGGTTGCATACCCTAATAATTTATGCGAATGTTAAAGGGTTGCATACCCTAATAATATATGCGAAGGTTAAAGGGTTGCATACTCCAATAATATATGCGAAGGTTATGGGGCGAAATGCTCTTTATAACGTAAGGTATGAATATGAAAGGAAAAGAGTAAGTAAGTAAGTATGTATAAATGAAAGTATGAAAGCATGGGGTACGTATGAAAGCATGTAATTATGAATATGTTGTATGTTGTATGATTAACTAGAACTCACTCATCATAGCTAACTTTTAGTATGCACGCAGGCGAGTAGGATGAGACAGCTGGCGTGAGTGGAACACATGGCAGAAGAATAAAAGCCTGACATCTGAAGACCCTTTTATGTTTTATAAATTATGTTTTAATTTCGAAAGACACGAAGAATGTTTTAAGACATGTTTATTATTTGATATGTAATGTTTTATGAAAGTTTTATATTCCGCGTAAAGTTTTTAATTAACTCTGATTTTAGAGCTGCGTTTATGAGTAAATCCAACACCAAAGTAGGGCTACCGGCAACAGGGCCTTACAGTTTTAGTGCCAAAATGCATACCCTATCTGTACCCTACGGGTAGGGTCGGGTACGAGTTCGGGTATTAAAAAAACGGGTTCCGGGTTTTTATTTCGGGTTCGGTTCCGGGTTCGGGTTTTTTGTGCACCTCTAACCGGGATTGTACAACCCTCTTTCTATCGTCATTTCACATCACAAACCCTACTCGCCAACCTTTCTTTTATAACCGCCTTCATCTTTCTTGCAACAATCAATGTCGATCATCTATTACATGATTAACGAGATTTGTTATTTGACTTATCGATCAAATTGTTGTATACAACACTCAAACTGAAACAAACCCTAAATTTTGAATCTTTCAAAATCCGCTAACAGAACTAAAATAAAACATACCTACTGCCAAAATCATTATCATTCTCATCCAATCTGTGATTTATGCATGTTATTTCACTATTGATTCGCTTCAATTATTTGAATTTGTTATTAATTTCGATTTTTCATGTTTTAAAATGCAGCTTAGATTCGGTAGTGTACTGGTATTGCGGTGGATCTTTTGGCAAGCACCATAATGAAGGTAAATTGTCCAAACAGTGATCCATTTGTTTTCTAGATAATTGCTATGATAGTTATTTGTTTTACACAGTTTGTTTATAAATAAAATTATGTCAACTTTTGTTGCTTCGATATTGTAACTTTAGTGACGCGCTTACTTTATATTTCGTATTTAGGCTCCTAAACATACCTAAGAAAAATGTGTGTCACATGTTTGTGGTTGTTTGTTTTATTTTAACCGAACAAATGATCTAAATTATCGAACAAGAATGAGTAAATATTATCGATTATAAATAGCCCGTGCAACAAAAAGGAAATGTCATACTCTATAGGTCATTTTTTTGTCAAAGTGCAGCAAAATTGTCTTTATTCTAACCTAAAAGATTCATTATTCATGTACTTTCGTTTTTATGTTAATTTAAACATTCGGCTCGGGTTCATTTTTAGTTCAAACAAGTTCTGGTCAATGGGTTTTTCGAGTAAAATGAGTTCACGTCGAAATGAGTTATGATCGGAATGATTTCGGGTTTAAAATGGGTTTTTAAAAGAGTATCAGGTTGGTTCACGTTAAACGGGCATGTCAAAATGGGCTATGATCAGAATGTTCGGGTCCAAATGGGTTGTTTTAAATTATAGTATTTTCTAATTTAAAAGATTCCTTATTCATGTATTTTTAGATTTTATGTTAAATTAAACAAGAGAGTGGGAATTTTAAGTATTGGAATTCAATAATTTGATAAATTCAATACATTTGAAGGGAGTTTGAATTTTAAGTTCGGGTCAAAATTTGGTTACATGTCAATGAGTAAAAGAAGGATGATATTGATCTAGGGCTGTTCACGAGCCGAGCCGAACCGAGCGAAGACTTGCTCGTTGCTTGGCTCGTTTCCAACCGAACCGAACCGAACGGCTGAAATTCGAACCGAGCGAAAACCGAAACGAGCCAAAATCGAATCGAGCACTTTTCGATCGAACATCGAGCGATTTCGAGCATTTTTTATTTCTTTTTCACTTTAAAATTTTCAATAATAAACAAATTTGAAGGTTGTAAATAATATGTTTTATAAATATATTAGTAGTTTTTAGACAAATGTGTAATATATTGTAAACTTTTATTAAAAATAAGTTTGAAGTGAGATATAATGATAACGTAAACAAACTTCTAGTATTCTAAAAACTTGAATCGAAAAAATAAAACAATAAAATTGACGAAATATGAAAGTTTAAATGGGTAAAAATAATTGTAAGCTTATATATATGTGTTTTGTCTATATATTTTTATATTTTTTCATATATAATTATTTATAAAACAAATTAAAAATATTTGAGCCGAACCGAACCGAGCAGGCATTTGCTCGTTGCTTGGCTCGTTTACAAATCGAACCGAGCAGAGCGGCTCATTTTCAATCGAGCGAAAAAACGAACGAGCATTTTCCGAGCAAGCGACGAACGAGTTCGAGCGACGAGCGGTTTGGACGACCCTGTAGATCATATAAGTAGGATTACTCTTGCATGCCCGTTGCCTCATTGGTTGTTGTACAACACCTAAAAACAAGGTTTATTAACTTTTTTTTGTTTGTCTTTTTATATTTTGGAAACAATTCAATGGCACTACAAGAAATTAACCTTATAGCGACCAGGGACGGATTTATACACATGAGTACCGGGTCAAGCGAACCAGGTGTTTTTCGAACCGTAGTGGAGCATTTAATAGCGACTTTTTTAGCGAACCATGTGTTTTCTGGGCTGAACCATATATATAATTTGTTTCAAATATATACATAAAACATATACTGGCTTAGTGGCAAGGCGTGCATTGTGTTTGAGTGCAGACCCGGGTTCGAGTCTCACACAACCTTATTTTTTTTTGCCTTTTTCTTTTGTGCTCTATTACCTTTATACACCTTTCTTAAAAACCCTAAACACCCCCAATTTCCCTCCCTGCTCCACCTCTACCGCTTCTGCGTAGAGAAAGAAAGAAGAAGGTGCTATTAAAACTCAAAACAAAATATAAACAAGAGATCCACCATTGGGAACTTTTGTCGAGCACCTTAAATGCACTGCAAAACCTTACATAAGACCCGCTGCGCTGCCGGTGCCAGATCAGACGGTCAACATTGACACATTGTGCACGAGAACTCTTCGATTTCTACTTACCAGAAACTCGCCGTCGCCGATAGTCCGATACCCTCCGCGTTCAGGTGCGTTCCCGCCCCTTTTGTAGTTCGTTAGTTAACCCTGAGAAAAATTGATGTGGGTAATTGTCAAATTCCAGATTTTTTTGATGCCAAATTTCCACCATGAATCTTATACTATTTTTCACTAGTTGTCGATTTTTCATTATAATTCAGAGGTTCAATACAATTTCAAAACCTACTAGAATGAGACTTTTGATGATTGAGTGTTCAAAAAAGATGTTAGTTTTTTAGGGCTTTGAATTTTATTTTTGCTTTTACAGAACTTAAATTTGATAGATTATGGACCGTTTTTTATCGAGAAGGCCACGAGACCCTTCACCATCTAGTAGTAATAATCTGGCAAGAGTCGAATTGGATGATCTTCCATGGGATCCTTCAGATCGAAAGCCGATTTCATCATATCATCCTAATCAAAAAGATGAAATTAGAATTAGCGACCAAGGCTATATCAAGGACAAATGTCTTCGCTATTACCAGTCTTTTCTCGAGGGCATTTCGTCGATATAGGGTTGGTCAAAAATTTTCCCCTTTTGGACCCTATCTCGACGACATGTCGTCGAAATATGTTGTAGCAAACTTTTGGAGGGATTCCCAAAATATACGCGCCAAGTTCTTATTTCGACGACATGTCGTCGCTATAGCCTAAATTAAATTTTATTTTTATTTTTATTTTATTACCGGTGGATAAATAGATAAAAAGATATAAACAAATAAAATAAACACACCATTGAGACGACATATCCTCGCTATAGGTTAAACTAACTTTATGTATTTGTTATTTTATTGATGATGGAAATCTAACACATAGTATAAAAAAAAAAGTTTTTTTTTTAATTATCAACCCTATCTCGACGACTTGTCCTCGAGATAAGATTAATCTATTGAATGTGATAATAATAATTTAATAATACACTTCTTGTGTCAGGAAAGGTTCAAAGAAATAGGCTATGACTTCACTTGCTCAAATGGAAAAAGAGGGTTGTAATGGTAGAATGTATACTAGAGGCAACACCGCGATATTATTTGGGCCAAGTTAAAGCACAAGCAACGCCTGCTGGGTACATGCATTTTTCTTTTATTTTCTATTTTTGGAGTTCAAAAGCATGATTGATTTTAATTTTGCTATGTTAAATATTTGTTGATGAATTAACTTGAGGTCACAGCTTCATGTTGCGCATGCCTTTTGATCTAATTTTTGGTTAATTTATTAAAACAAAAATTTTAATTTCTAAATTTTGCATTTGCTTTCGATTTTTGTGCAGACTTGTGGGTCTGAATAGTGCGGGAAAGATCAGGGTTAAAATGGTTAAAAAATTTGTAATGAGGGAATTTCATTGGCAATATAGTAGATTGGTAGAAAGAAGGAGGTGTTGATTATGACTTGCCAACATAATCTAGTTAGAGGATTAAATGATATAGGTCAACTTCAACCGAAATCCGAAATCATGTAACTTAGGTTATCCTTTTATCGAATTTTATTTGTTTATATCACTTATTTTGTTTATTATTTACATTTATGGTATTTTCGTTTATTAACAAATATTATTGTCTACCACTTTAGAGAACTGTCCTCGATATATATGTTTTATAGATATTTGTTCCCATTTATTACTTTGTATTTCTTAATTTTAGTGGTATAAATAATATTTAATATTTTGTAGTTTTTGTTTTATTCCATATTTATAAATGGCTACTACTTTTAGGTCTTGAATAGTTGAATGAGTATACCGAAGTAGAAAAGACTCACATGCATACTTAAATGAAATTAATATATAACCATAAATGAAACACTATTGAATATAATTTATATTTATTTATCATAAATTATTTTTAATATTAAAATATTTGGTAACCAGCCCTGTATAATACAAAGATTATAACCTAGTTAGTTAATATATTGGTTTGAAGATTAATTTTTAGAAGGTAATGCACAAGAAATGTCTAAAATATATACAAAGCTTCATAAAATTCAATGCCATGATATCATTTAGACATGCATTTAGCAATTTTATCCTTTCAATTGCAATCCAATTTGACACCTTAGTTTTCTCTCTTAATGCAATGAAACATGCCATTATTTTTCGGGGCAAACCTCTACTAAGATTTTTAAAAGTTATCTCTCGCGCATCAAAGGTACAAAGTTCTGTAAACTTCATGTACAATCTTTACCCCAAATACTGACAAATCATAAAAAATGGGAGATTATTACTAATTTTCATGGTCATTACATTCCGAAACAGCTAATCATATATCAAGGAATAGTTTAAGAGCAATGACTCTTGACGTTACAGTCAAACCCATAATCTAGAAGGAATTGGAGACGTCATATAGCATCATTGGTGGGTATATTTGGTCAAGCTGAGTACTTTTGAAGAAAAGAACACACATGCATCTTGCATGGCGCTAAGCCTTTGGAATGAGAGGAAGGTGAGCCAGCTTGACGTGCCCTTTGAAGTCCCCACCTAGCCTCACCCATGTGATCCAATCCGTCTGACTTGTTCATGAACAAAAGCCCCAAGGTATGAAAGTTGGGTAAAAAATGTTGAGTGTGTCATAATACATTGTGCTTGCAATTAACATTGGCTCGAGGGTGAGGTTTTTGTTCTGAGGATAAACTTCCCTAATTGGGGACAAGTCTTGATTGCAAAGGGCACTTCAAAACGCACTTGAAAAGGCAACTTGGGCTTAAAGTGGCAAGGTTTGGTCTCGACGAGGCTTTGTTGACATAGTGCGTATGCTTGTGGTTTAGGGACGCGAGAGCATTGTGTTAAAAACGAATATGTCAATAGACACGTAGAAAACCACAACCACCGCAAAAGGAATGAAGTAGATGAGGGCCACCAAGTAATGGCCCTTCAATTTGCATGTTCCACTTTCAACTACGAAACTACGACCCATAGTTGAAAGTGCAACAAGCAAATTAATAAGCCGTTACTTAGCAACTTTTATCACTTTCATCCTTGCAGTTGTTGTGGTTCTCTACGTGTGTTTTGGCACATTCGTTTGGACACAACACACCCACGCCTCCAAACCACACGCATACACATTATGTCAGTTAAATTTCAAGTTCCAAAAAGCCCAAGCCCTTTCACTTGAAGCCTGAGTTAACCTCAAAGTGGGTTTTAAAATGCCCTCCACAATCGAGGCTTTTCCCCAACTTGGGACGTTTTTCCTCAGCACAACTATAACCAAAAACATCACCACCAGAGTCATTGTTGATAGCACGTACAACATATCAAGACATGATCATCTCCTCTTACTCGAGTTCCAAACCTCGAGACTTTCGTCCCTAAACGAGTCCGACAATCAAATCATATGGATAAGGCTAGATGGGGACTTCAAAATGCATGTCAAGCTGAATCACTATCCTTTCGCTCCAAATGTTGAGCACCATGCAAAATTCGTGTGACGTTTCCTTCGAAGGTGCTCGGCTTGACCAAATACACCGTCAAAGATATTATGCAACGTCTTTCGTCCCTTCCAGATCATGGGTCTCAGCGTTACGTCATGATTCAATGCTCTTCTTAGCCCAATTCTTAGGCACGTTGCCGATATTAAGTTTTCAGAAAGCGAGCACGGCAAGATCAACCCTTCAAAGAAGAAGATAAAGTGAGAACCAAATCCATAAACCGTCTAACAAACAAGCAAAAGTTCATCCTTTTATACCTTATAAACTCTTTGTTACATAATTCTTCAATCGACTTTTGAGCAACATCTTTAGCTCTTTACTCTACAAAAGCAAGCAAAACCAGTGCTTTCATCAGTATCCTTATTCCTCACCAATCTTACCTAAACAATCAATCATGCAAATGTAATATTACAGATCAACTCCATAACAATAAACATAATATCACTTTTCCCCCAAATTGATTTAGGGCTGACGTCAACAACATCTCCAAATAAAGTTATACTAGCAATTAGAGCATTCACATCCCATCCCTCATCCACATCTTAATAATTACACTAAAAAGCACTACATTTCTCTCTCCAGTTCAATTAAATAATATATTTTATACCTTTATCATTACAGTCTTCTCTCTCCTCTACTCACATCCAATCTAACAAATATTAAAAAATAAATAGGGGCAAACAAAGTTCCCCAAATATTTCCCCAAATTTACAAAAAAATCACTACATTTTTCTCTCCACACTATAATTTACGCTCACAATCATTCAAAACTCCACCCTATAATTTACCAATCCCCCTCATATAATTATGGGGGATGGGATGGGAATGCTCTTAGAATATTATGATAAAAAAAATAGTTGTATAATTTAGTGTGTGAGATTCATAGCTATCTAAATACCTTGGCTTAACCGTAAATCGCTGGTGGGTTGAATCGAAACTCGGAAGTGGATATATTGTTGAAGGATCAAATGAACCAACAATAATTAGGGGAAAGGAAAGTATGTATACCTACCTACCAGATGTTGGAAGCTTCAAGAATAATTACATCGATGTAAATATAATGAGGTTGATTTAAGTGAGCTAATTTATTAAAAGGCCCGTGAGCAACAATAGTCGTATTCATTTCCATAGCTATACTTATATCAAAAAATCAATAAAAACGTATACCAAACATGTATCAAATTTTTTGGTATGGTACGGGTACGGATGTTGATATGGGTATTTTGGTACGATACCCGTTTTTGTACCGCTTTGTTTTTTTATTTTCAAATCTCTGACGATCTTGAAACAAATACTGACACTGGTACAAGTGACAAACAACCTGAATTAGTTCAGATACCGGTATGAGTACAGGTACGCGACGGGTACCAAATTAGTACAAGTATCAAACTGGTCACCGATTTAATGATCAGATAGTATTGAAGACCCTTAATCCAGTCGCCGACTTTAAGTGATATGTTTGTTTGCTCGACTATTGGATGTTATATTATTTAATATTGAAGAGTGTTTGTGCTTGTTCAATAATAATGAGGTGTAAAATTTGTTTTATATATTAAATGTGAACAATCCCAATTAAACTCCCACGTATTCCAAACAAGAACAAAATAGCAAACGTACTCGTATATGTATCTGATTGTACTTGTACCGAAATTCAACAAAAATGAGTATCGATACTCGTACCAAATAGGCTAAATTGGTACGGGTACAGGTATTTGGGACAAAATGTTAGCATAAGTTTTTTAAAAGCTCAAATTAAGTAAGCTAGGTTAATAAGCGATTCTAAACCCGAGTTTTATTTATCAAGCTTAATACAACTCGAAAGCTCAAAGGAACCTATTATCTTCCATAGTTTATATTAAAGGTAATGATAAAAATAACTTAATAATATATTTGTTTTGACTTGTTATATATAAAAGCTATTAACTAAAAGTACATAAAAAGTAATTAAAATGTAGTAAATCTATCTATTCTAATAAATAACTATCCATTTTTGCCACTTGTCACTCTTATAGCTTTCTTCTTATTTTTTTTTCAACATTTCAATATTGATCCTTATATTTTAAGTCATTTCTATATATGAATTGAAGTTTATTTTCCTTGAATGTAAATCTTATTTGATTCATTCATTTACATTAATGGTGAAAAATAATAAAATAAGAAAATATCAAAATTAAAGTTACAGACCTATAACTTTTTTTATACTGAGAATTGAGCAGCAATGCATAATTTTTTATATATGATTTGTTTCAAATTTGGATTTAAAATTTTCTCATATGTATTTGAATTCAGGAAAATGTGTATATTCTTTATTTTCTCCAACCATTTTATATAAATATTGCAAACATGAAGAATACATTTTATATATATCTCGGTATTTAGCATTAAATCATTAAAGTTGAATATTATAATTATAATCCATATGAATAACGATTTACTGTATAAACTATCTATCATTTATTTATGTCTTTTTGTGCAGTATAAAAGGTTAGCAATAAGAATATCAATATTTAGTTTTCAATATTTTCTTTCATAACTCAAGACAAAAATGCTCCAGAAACATATATTTTATGACTTCATTTATACTTTTTTATATATTCAAATATATTAAATTTAATATGCATTATAAAACAAATTACTTAATTAAAAGTATTCAAATTTTTAAACAAAAAAGTATGTTTCAATCCCTTTCCACTATTTTCGCTTTCCAAAAATCATTTAGGTTATGAAAACCTAGAATATCGTTTTCATTAGTTATTCATTCAAATCATTTCAATATTATATTACTTAGTAATTTTAATTTTAGACAAATACAATGATTTGAGGTTATGTTAATGTTACCTGTTGGGTAGTACATAATTAAAATATCTATTATAGTTTATATTCAAAATAATAAAGCTATACACAAATTTTTTTTTAAAAAAAAGAATTTACTATTATTTGAACATGGCTTTAAGGTTAGTATGTTTTTATCATTTTCCATTCATATGAAATGAAACAAATCATTTTGTTATATTTAAATTTTGGGTCTTATATGTTTCTTGATTATACAATTGTTAATTTTAATATATAAAATTAATTAAAGTTTGTCATATGCAGAATATTAACAACTACAAATAATATATCATGATTAATCAATTTCAGATTCTAATGATGATTATATCATCAAAGTACAAGTAATCTGTTTTTTGAGATAATCATGTTTTTTTTGGATAAACATGAGCAAATGATCTCAAATGACATCATATATATTAATTGATCAAAATGTATGTTATTTTATGTTTATGAATATTTTTTGTTAGTTTCATGGATATATATTATAATTTATCCAGGGTCGCGGTATGTACTTGAATAACCTTATTTGTCACACAGACAACTATACGTGGCTTTATATCAAGAGTTATAAGCAGACATATATGTTACATTATAAATAGTTACAAGCAGACATGGACTAAAGATTTTGATTTTGGATAAACAATGTATACCAACCAATACAATCACAAATGTAGTGTACAAGGACGGAGTAGTGTCAATGTTTCTTTTTTTGTTTGTCCCATTACAAATGTCCACTTTCAAAATTTATTAGTTAATTTCCAAATTTACCCGTAAACACACAAAATTAACATTAATAACCAATATTGATGGACCCAATTTCTAAGGACATTATTGTCATTTGGTAAGCAAGAAAAGTAATCATTCAATATACCTTAAACTTTGTGTTTTTCAAACCATGACACTTCTGATGGGACGGAGTGACTACTTATTTGTAACATATTTGTGTTATCTTAGTTATGTAATTTTTGTAATTTTCATATAAATTGTAATTGTATTAACAATATATGATCATTTTGTTGACTGTAATTCACTAAATGGTTAAAGTTTAAAATTTTCATCAATTACCCGTATAATACACGGGCCTCAATCTAGTTAGTTAATAAATAATAAACAAGACGAGTTCGTGCCCAAACTGAGCTCAATGTCACGGAGCAATCCTCTCAGACTTCGTGTGACACCCGAAGGCCAACGGCAACAACTCTCTATCAACAATGCGTTCGTCATGCAAGCACAACTAGGCATGTAGGCCTCCTTTCTCGCTGAGGCCGTGCTCAATAAAACCAACAAAAAAAAAGCGTTAAGCACAATTAAGCAATTCGATCTTTAAATATCTCATTCACCACTATCTTACTTAGTCATGGTAACAAATCCAACTTTCTCATTCACCACTATCTTACTTAGTCATGGTAACAAATCCAACTTTAAATTTGCAGAAGTCTTGTAAGTTTACTATATATGTTGTATTGGTTGCATTTGATAGACTTGACATCACTACATTATTGATTAATTTTACCCGGCGGTAACACAAATTATCTAGGTAACAGAAACCGTAAATTTTTACGTAGGTTATAACCAGTGAATGAACAAACGAACATCAAGTAAAAGATACGAAATTAGTGAAAAACCGAATAATACACATGCAAAAACTACAAACTGTCTGAAATCCTGTAACCAAATGCTAAGTCTCCAAATCTGTCCCAACTCATAAATTAACGCCTAAACCGATACAGACTGGCCACAAGACCATTTAAGCATATGTTATAGAGGTTATTTTCAACCAGAATCACATAAAACAACCAAAATGTGCATATAATAACATACAATTAAAAACAAGAACAAGCGGTTTGTCGAAGCCTAAAAAATGATGTCATATCAAGGTTTGAATGCAGAGAACGCCACCACCGAATTGTGTCCACCAAAACCAAATGAATTTGAAATGCCTGTCACAGAGTTATAGTTGTTAGTATATTTCATAAGTGTTATAAAACATTAATAATAACGTGCGCTTGGAGAAAACTATAAGAAACTCACCAACGTTGATTTCATGTTGTTGCTTTTGATTTGCAACGGTGTTAAATTCACATGCGACCTCTGGGTTCTACATACATAAAAGTATACCATCATATTTTTGTATTTTAGTACAAAATTTAATATAAAACGAGATAAATTAACATGCGTATAGACGTACAAATTGATTTATGGTGGGATGCACCCATCCGGTTTGGATGGCTTTGATCGTAGCAATGGCTTCCAGACCTCCAGCTGCACCTAGGCAGTGTCCAATCATAGACTAAAACAAAACAAAAAAAAACATGTTACAAACTTACCAATGTTGTCAATATTAACATGTGAAAAATGCAAAGGGCAAAAAGGTAATTTACCTTGGTTGCATTCATTTTAATCCCTTTGGTGCTTTTGAACACCTTCTTTACAGCATTTACTTCCGCTAGATCACCGACCAATGTTGATGTTGCGTGTGCATTTATGTAGTTAACCTAGGAAAAATATATGGTTTCATATATGTTTACATATTGTCAAAAATATAAAATTATATGTTGGACGTTATATTAAATAAAATTACCTCTTCAGGTGACACACCAGCATCTACAAGGCTGCTTTGAATGCAAGAAGAAACACCAAGACCATCTGATCGTGGATCGGTCATATGATACGCGTCACAATTTACCGCCCCGCCTAAGTATTCGGCAATTATCGGTGCGCCTCTTTTCATTGCGTGTTCTAAGCTCTCCATCACCTTCAAATAATATATATCTTTAATGATCAAAACATATTTATATTGACTACTTTACCCTGAAAACTAATTTCGGTCCTTTTTCTACACTCTCTTTGGTTTTCAACTACAACAAAACTAATTATCAATAATTAAAAACTTAAACAAGCTCGAACCTTAAAATAAGCTTGTTAACAAACGAGCCGGAGCTCCAGCTTCACTTATCAAACTGGCTCGCGAGCCTAAACAAGCCTATTATTTATATTATTCTTATTTAATGTATTAAATAATATTTATATAATTTATTATATATAACATTACGATATAATAACTAAATAATATATATTATGTTATATATAAAAATTATAACTAAAAAATATGAAAATAACTAAAAATGTATATAAATAATTAACAAACGAGCACAGCTAGAGCTCGAGCTCTCGTAAGTAAAAACAAGCCCCTACTTTAACTAGCTTGAATCGGATCCAAACATTATTTTCCACATCCCTATTTATTTTGTAATTCTGATCATTCAACATCACATGAAATCACTTCAAAACACTAATCCAAAATTCCCGTTAATTAGACAATCCTTTTAACAAAAAAAAAATATTAATTTCAAGAAAAAGTAACATACCAACACACCAGCACCTTCACCCATAACAAAACCGTCTCTATCTTTATCCCACGGCCTAGAAGCCGTTTTCGGGTCATCATTTCTTTGAGAGACGGCCCTGCACGCTACAAAACCGCCCAACCCAATCGGAATAATGGCAGCTTCAGTGCCACCAGCAATCATCAAATCAGCTTCCCCTCTTCTGATATGATTTGCAGCAGCATAAAAACAATAATTTGAAGTCGCACATGCGGTTGAAATCGAGTAATTTGGACCCATGAATCCAAGATCAATAGCAAGCAAAGCCGAACCCATGTTTGTTATTGCATAAGGAATGAAAAAAGGCGTGATTTTTCTGTAACCCTTTTCGATTAGGTTCTGGACCCCGTCTGAAAACACGGTTAGACCCCCCATTCCGGTACCGACAAGCACACCAGCACGCTCCTTGTCAATCTGCATATGTTTCTTGTAATATTAGATCAGACCGAGGGTTAAAATGGTCATTTTATGTCATTCAGACTGTTTATATCACTTATAAAACAGTCAATTTTTGTTTAGAAGTTAAAATCAAGAATTTGCTATATTCTGATTTGTAACAAGATAACTTCAAAACATTTAAAATCCAGAAAAAAACGTTCGATTTTTTACAAAGAACTTACAATATTTAACACTTGCATATTTTAATAAACTCCAAAAAAAATAGATCTTTATAAAATAATCACATGATCACTTCAAGGGTGTTTGGATGCATGCCTAGATATTAACAAGTTAAAATTTCTAATTATTAAAAGTCCTAATAATCAGATTAAGATAAGCCTGTATAAAGCTGCTATAAGTATAACAACTTGCTTATCCTTAACTTCAATTAACTTATTATCTCAAATTGATTTTTCAAGTTACAATAATCACTCCAAAAATGCGCATCCCAATTCAATCCCTCACAGATTACAAATTCAATATCTAACCGAGTCGATTTAAGAACCCCAAAACCTTCTATAAACATATAAATGCAAGAACGTCACATTTCGAGTGAAATTAGCATCCATTAAAGTTCAAATCTTTGATGCTTATACATCTTCTGGACTTCACTCACACCAACATTACTTTACACGTATCTCTATATATACATCCATAAACCCTATAACAGAGCATATAATCCCTAAACACAATACTTCAATTTTATAACAATTACACAAATTAAACACATGGGTTCTGCATTTCAACCAATTAATAAAAGACCCACCCACAAAGCTTATCTTATCAAGATTTAAATCTTTTTCAAAAAAGTTCAAATCTTTTTTAAAAAATTTGGCACATTATAGTAAAATTAGCATCCATCAACACATATCAAATCTATACAACTTAAAAAAAGTTCAGATCTTTTGTTTTTTGTTTTTTTGGTATATTTTTGTAAAATTAGCATTCATTAACACAAATCAAAGCCACACAACATATAAAAAGGTTCAAATCATTCAGAAACCCTGCAATCAGTATACTTCAAACTCATGGGTACCACATTTCAATCAATCAATCAAAAACCCAAAACCAAATTGGGTGAAATTGAAAAAAGGTTCAATTTTTTTCTAAAATAAAACCTAGATATTATAAAGTTTAAATCTTTTTTCCAAAAAGTTCAAATCTTTCATGCTAGTATACATAAACCCTGCAATCAGCACACTTTCATAAAGATTTAAACTTCACACTAATTAAACACATGGGTACCACATTTCAACAAATCAACCCAAAACTCAATTTTGGTATGTTAAACTTATATCATTAAAATTTAAACCTTTTTTGAAAAAGTTCAAATCTTTTTTTTTATTAAATTGGCACATTTTTGTAAAACTAGCATCCATTAACACAAATCAAACCCTTACAACTTAAAAAAGTTCAATTTTTTTAAAAAAAATTAGCACACTTTTGTAAAACTAGCATCCGTTAACACAAACCAAACCAAACCCATAAAACTTAAAGAAGTTCACATCTTTCATGCTAATATACATAAACACAAATCAAAGCAATCAAACTTACAAAAGTTCAAATCTTTTTTAAACTAAATCCTATATATTACCAAGTTTAAATCTTTTTTTAAAAAAATTAAAATCTTTTATAAACTTGTTTGGATCAAATACAAATTAAAAAACATGCAAACGGTTACTTGCATATATAATTACATTACTTGATTCTCACAGTTTGCACGTTAATTTAATTTATACATTAACTTTCCGCTTATAAGCCTAATAACAACAACAACAAATTGGTTCTCACTGTTTTCATGTTAATACCACATTTCAACCAATTAACCGGAAACCCGAAAAACAAACCTTATTGCGATTATCGCCACCAAGATCAGCATCCTCAAGGGCCTTCTTGCCAGCGACAATACAATACCTCAAACAATCATCCAACCTCCTATCATTCTTCCCATCAATATACCCATCCGAACTAAACCCACGAATCTGCCCACCGAACCGGGTCGGAAACTTGGACGCGTCGAACCGGTCAATCAACCCGATTCCACTCTCACCCGACAACAGCTTCTCGTAGTACGTGTCCACGTCGTTCCCGAACACAGATACCAGACCCATACCCGTTATCACCACCCGTTTCTTCGGGTCGGTTTCGCGTTTCGGGGCGGATGTCGTTGCTGCGGTGGCGGAGATTGAGAAATTGGGTTTGGGTTTGCGGGTGGATTTGACATTGAATTTGGTGGGTCGGTTATGAAACGGGTCGAGAGGGGTGACCCGGAGGTGGGTTGATTGAAGAAGAGCTTGAGCTTGCATTGTGGTAATATGAATAATAATAATAATAATAATAATGATAATAATAATAATGGTGGATTTGGAGAAGAGAAGATGGTGGAATGGAGAAAGTGGTGGGTTTTAATGGAGAGAGTGAGTGTGTGTAATCGATACAAACGATGTTGGGAGTAGATGTGATGTGAGAGTCTAGCTGGTGGTGGGAAGTGTGGGCTTGACTCTCAATGCTAATAAAACTAATTTTAAAGGCTTTAAATGTTTTTTTTTATTATTATTATTTTCTTTTGGAAGGGTTTAGGGGGAGGGGTGGTGGTGATGCAATTTCTTCTCGCACATCCCACTCAATCAAATGGTGACATATCGTCAACCCAAAATTCATCATAATGTGATGGAATTTGGTAGGGGTCGTGGTGTGTGATAAGAATATTTTTGTTTTTGTTTTTTGCAATTTAAAAAATAAAAACAATAGTTTAATAGAACATAATTCAACTTAAAAATTAGAATTAAAAAATAAAAGTTATAATAAACGTCTACTCCTCGTCTGAATCCGGAAATTCCAAACCTAAAGAACCTATAAGCTCAACTAGATCCCATCTCAACCGATGATGAATATCTTTATCCCGCAAGTCTAATTGGACATCATCGGGAACGGGAACTTGAGTCGGAGGATCCGGTACCCAATCTAGATAAATTGCATTTTCATCTTCTTTTATTAACACATTGTGTAATATGATACATGCATACACGTAGCTAGAGATCGTGGGTTTTTTCATTGCACGAACTGGTCGACTAAGTATGCACCATCTACCCTTTAAAACACCGAGAGCTCTCTCGACATCTTTTCTTGCCGATTCTTGCAACTTCTTAACGCCTTTTCATTGGTCTCGACAGGAAACGAAAAGGCTTTCACAAAACAGACCATTGTGGGTAGATACCATCAACAAGATAGTAGCCACGTCTGTAATATCTCCCATTGACAAAATACAGACAGCAAGGTGCGGTGCCATTTGTTACGCTCTGAAACAACGGTGATGTGTACAGAACAATGATGTCGTTGTTTGAGCTGGGAACACCAAAATAAGAATGCCAAAACCATAAATCATTTGACGCAACCGCTTCTAGTGAGATGGTCGGTCGTTTAATATCACCCATAACATACGCCCCTCGCAACTCCCGTGGACAATTCCTACATTCGATATATGTACAATCGATGCTACCGAGCATCCCTGGAAAATGCCATCTAGCCTCGTGCGCGGCGTAAAGACGTGTAATGTCGTGTCTTGTTAGTTTTCGTAGAAAATCTTTGTCATACAATTTTATAATCGCGTTACAAAAGAATTGTAGACATTCACGTGAAGTTCTCTCATAGATTTGTAAGTATTCATCGAATTGGTCGGGTGGGTTACCTGTCGCTAGTTGACGAATACCGGATGTGCATTTTTGAAGCGCCGTAAAACTTCGTTTGCCTCTCGCATCGTAATATTCTTGAAACCATTCTTCGTTTGCTTCGACGTCGGCTACAATCTTTAAAAATAAAGATTTCGGCAAACGAAAGCGTTCCCTAAACGTCTCATCATTGTATTTCGGCTCATCCACAAAATAGTCGTTCTTTAGCACTTCGTGGGCATGTATACGATCACGCTCCACCACTTTTTTCTTTGGACGGCTCAGGCCTTCAAGTTCGTTATATAACAACGGGAACCATTCGAGAATGTCATCATCCGAAGACGAAGAGCTATCGGTGTCTAAGGGAAGCAAGTAATTCGGAAATGCCATATTTTTTTGTTGTGAATGAAGGGGAAGATTGAGAGTGTTTTTGAGTTGGATTTGGTTTATGTTTTGGTTTTATATTGTTTTTTTATTTAACCCTCCCCCCTAACGGCTCCTTCCCCAACGGTCCAATTTTCTTGATAAACACCCATCACTTGCGTGATGGCTATCACGCACACCACCCCCATCACGCGTGATGGGGCGTGAGGAGGGAGCCATCACGCAGTGCCCCGCCCACTCTTATAATGTTGCTAACTACCAAAAGAATATGTTTGAACTCGGTTTTAAAAACTGATAATTTACTTGTATCGAATTTTGTTTAAAATGGTATAACTGGTTGAACTATCTATCAATTGGTTCAACTAGGTTGAATAGTTTAATATGTAATTACATATCAATATAAATTCAACTTAAAAAATAACCCAAAAGCACAATAATAAACATCATACATGAACTAACTACAATCTTTTTGTGTTCGTAAGGGTGGACGGAGCAACCAACTCACATGGTGGGAGCTTGTGTGGGTTCCAGTGCGAGTTTCGAAGCCCGCTCTGGGTTCAAGGTTGGTGTGAAAATGAATGAGAGAAAAGGTCAATCTGATGTCGAAGTTGTTTCTAGCATGCTATCGCTTATAATTGGGTTGTTATGGACTGAGCAATCAAATCTTATGGGTGACAACAATATAAATAATAGTCATTCAAAAAAAAAAACCTAACTAGAATTTCCAAAATGCACATCTTAGTTTTATATATATATACGTAATAAGCAAGTAACTTAGTTGCATCCGTGTTACAATTCTGTAAATTAAAATATTTTTCTCGCGCATCTTATTTCACCTATTTTTATTTATAGAATTATAGTAATAAACATAATGTAAAATTAATAACTTATTTGATATATTCGACTTTATAATAATAAGTTAATAGCTAGTAACTTACATGTAATTTCAATCATATCTTATATTATTATTATTATTATTATTTTTTTTTTGTAATTTCTAAATCTTTATTACAAACTACCTAATATTTTATTTATTTAGCTTGTGTAATGCATGAGTTTCTAACTTAATTTTATATTTAAGAACTAATAGTAAAGACCTAAAACCGTGTCTTGTACCCCTAACATATTTGGTACATCTTACCCATTATTTATCTAATTCAGGCAATTGAATTCTTCATACGTATATATTTGTTTCATTATCTTAAGTGGTTGTAAGTTACACGTTAAGTTTCATTTATTTGAAATCAGGTCTTAAACAACTCAAACTAATATAGTTTCTAACATCTTTAGGCTATAGGGATGTTAAATACTACAAGAACATTCTCTTCTTTTAACTTTAATGCACGAGGTGGGTATGTAACCGTCTTCCCACACTCTTACTTTTTTCTTTTTTAACCAATAAAACATTACTTATAATTGTATTATGTTGTTCTTGCAGTATTTACTTAAAAATAATAAATTATATATGTGCCAACATTTTTTTAATATATTTCTAAGCTTATATAGTGTATTAAACGTTAATGCACTTTTTTTAATGTGTGACAGAATATGGGATTGGTTTTGAGTAATCACTTTGTAATCAGTTTATAAAGTTATATTTTCTTATAGTTATAATGGATTGAAAGTTATGCAATCTAAACTCATTGTTTACGATTTGGTGAGTTGTATCAATTCGTTCTTAAACTTTTGTCACAAAACTTTTACCATAACGAATCAAATCAAACCAATAATGATTGGCTTCCAACCACGTACCCGCCACAACACATCGTAACTTTTTAACATGTAGTGCATTAACCTACTATGCGCAGCAAGCAGAAATACCTATTAATTAAGAACCAAAATGCATTCTTTCTACCATCGCCGCCACAAGATTATTCTTTAAATATTCTTTAAACTTTTACTACCAAAGCTTCACACCTTCACACTTTGACACACTTTGGGCACAAAGTTTAAACTTATAAAGTTTTGTTCTTTGGACATTTGCCATTACAAACTTGTGTCACAAAGTTTCATCCCCTTACACTTTTGGCATAGACTTTTAGGCTTTTTTTCACTTTGGCCATAAAGTTTTACACTTTTATAAATTGCATAAACTTTTAGGCTTTCAACTTTAACAACAAAACTTGTAAACTTTTTAAAACTGGTTGCAAAAAAAACTTTTTATCTTTTAACCCCAACACGTTTCACTTTCAAACTTTGGTCACTAAATTATTTTTCTTTGAAGGTACCATAACGAACCGAACAAGTACCAATCAGTTTACCGTCGCAATGCGCCGCTTTAGCAACCACAAAGAGAGTTGACTCCTTTAAGGTTTCTAGCGAGGTAACCGACAGAGACTTTGTTAGGGTCCCTTCACGAATCTAGTTTGAGTCGCCACAACAAGTGGAGTCTCTAACTTGTATGAATTAAAATGGATTTAAATAAACAATATATAAAAGAGTTATTACCATTCTGTAATGTACGCTATAACCCTACATATTATGCCAAACACTATAACTTAAATTTTATGCCAAACACTAAATATATCGGCCACATTTAAATATGACTCTAGACATAGACATGTTTGGCATATCTACTATTTAACATTGATGAAAGTTTTATTGTTGTTATAATCCTTATTAACAGGTGTATTGGGGTGTGGGTGTTTTCAACTTTGCTGTACTTGGGAACATGATGGTTTGGTGGTTTAAATATCCGGGAAGGGGGGGGGGGGGCACCTTGCGGTAATTGGTGTTTCATAAAGTTTGATTTTGTTGATCATTAAAAAAAATTACGTTACATTAAATATTTATAAACAAATATTTTTTTCCTTTTTTATTTTTGACATTTTTCACGTTAATACGAAAGAATTGTGACATAAAAAGCTAAAAAGAATGTAGTTTTCTTTAATAAAGGAAGTTGATGCAACTAACCTGCCTACCACTAGAATGTTGATGAATAAAATCGAACTACCCGATTGAACATTGGTGATCAGACTGCGCTAGTGCGCTATATGGTGAACTTTTAGATTTATGTATCATTTGAAACATGACTATAATATTTGGATTTTATATAGATTTTTGTGATTATAATATTTGGATTTTGGGGGTGTTTGGTTCCTTGTTTTACCTCCTTATAACTTTTTTAATAAGTTAATAAGTCATAATTCGGTGACTAACTTTTCCTTCTCACATAAAAAACAATCTCAAATAACTTATAACTTAAAAGTTAATAAGTTATAAGTCGATGAAAATAACTAATCCCAAACACCCCCTTTATATTGATTTTTTATGAGTAAGTTCAGCCACCTATTAATTGTTAATATTCGTAAGATCACTCTTAATCATCATAAAAACGTCACTATTTTAAGTGTTTATCACCACGACGGTCATTGTACATAAAACATGTTCTTGTCGTCATGTCTACTTATCTACCTATTCTAATAAAAGACTACAACTTTTGTCACTTGTCAAGCTTATAGCCCTCCTCACCATTTTTCAACAAATTTTCATATATGGTCCTTATTTTTTAAGTCATTTCAATATATGAATCCAAGTTTATGTTTATTAAATGTAAATACTAATTGATTCATTCACTAACATTAATGGTGAAATAAGGAAATATCAAAATTGAAGTTGTAGATATGCTAGAATAAAATTTGAAAGTCACAAGTAATTGCAAATTAAAAAAAATAAATGTGCATTATTGTCGAAGAATTTGGATTTGTATGGTAAACTACAAATTGTTTTTAAACAGGGATTCAAACAACAGTGCATAATCTTTTATATAAGATTGGTTTCAAATTTGAATTTAAAATTTTCTCATATGCATTTGAACTCATGAAATGTGTATATTCTTAATTTTCTACAAACATTTTGTATAAATATTACAAACATGAAGAATACCTATTATACATATATATCTTGGTTTTTAACATTAAATCATTGAAGTTGAATAGTATAATTATAATCTATATGTATAACGATTTACTCTATGAACTACCTGTCATCTATTTATATGACTTTTTGTGTAGTATAAAGGGTTTTAGCAATAAGAAGATCAATATTTAGTTTTCAATATTTTCTTTCATAACTCAGACCAAAATACTTCAGAAACATATGTCTTATGACTTGATTTATATTTTTTCTATACATTCAAATATATTTAATTTAATATGTCTTATAAGATAAATTACTTAATTAAAAGAATTTGATATTTTAAACCAAAAAATTTGGTTCAGTCCCATTCCATTATTTTCGTTTTCCAAAAATTATTTAGGATATTGAAACTTAGAATATCGTTTTCATCAGTTATTTACATATTCCTATAATATATTACCTTATTAATTTTATTTTTATATAAATACAACGAATTGAGGTTATGTTAGTATTACATGTTGGTTAGTACATAATTAAAGTGTTTATAATGGTTTATAATCAAAATAAAAAAAATAAACAATCGATTCATTATATGTGGAATGAGAACAATCGACTTGGACTAAATCCTGATAACGCCAGCGACTAAGGCTTAGCCTTTAATACCTAAAAATATATATGATTTAAAAACTAAAATTTTATTTTTGTTGACTCGAAACCTTCAATTTTGACCCAAGAACCAACCCGAATTACTTCGGTTCAGTTCAGGTTCGGGTTATTATTTTCTTGGGTTCGAGTTTCTCGGGCCGGGTTAGTTCGGGTACGGGTTTTCTTGGGTTGGGTTTCAGGTTACGGATAAAAGTGACAATCCTACTTTCAACTATTATATATAAGAATCACTACCTTCACTTTATGAAACTTTAAATCTTCTAAAATTCTTCTAACAAAGAATAATCACTATTATTTGAACATGGTTATAAGGTTAGTATGTATTTGTCATTTCCTGGCAATTATATTCATATGAATGAAACAAATCATTTTGTTATAGTTTAATTTTCGGTTTTTATGTTGCTTGATTATACAATTTTTAATTGTAAAATATAAAAATAATTAAATTTTGTCATACACAGAATACTAATGACAACAAATTTATCATGATAAATCAATTTCAAATTCTAAAGATTCTTAGGATGATTATAACATCAAAGTGTAGGCAATATGATTTTTGGGATAATCGTGTTTTTTTTATAAACATGAGCAGATGTTCTCAAATGATATCATATTAATTGATTAAAATCTATGACATTTTATGTGTATAAATATATTTTTTTAATTGTTTCATGGATATATTATCATTTATCTAAAGTTGGTATGTATTTTGAGAACCTTTTTTTGTCACACGGACAGCTATACGTGGTTATATCAAGAGTTATAAACAAACCTATATGTTACCTTATTAAGAGTTACAAGCAGATTGGACTAAAGATTTTGATTTTTGATAAACAATGTATACTAATACAATTACAAATGTAGTGTAAAATGAAGTTTTTACTTATTTGTAATATATTTGTGTAATCTTAGCTATCTAATTTATGTAATTTCAATGTTAATTGTAATTGTATTAACAAGATATGATCAATTTGTTGAATGTATTTCATTTAAGGATTAAAGTTTAAATTTTTCATCAATTACCCGTGTAATACACGAGCCTCAAACTAGTGTGATATATTGGTGTATGTGAATTATCATTTATCACCTGCATTTAAAATTAAAACCATATCTAAACTTCTTACGAAATCAGATGGTTAGTATGGAGCAGGCACAACCCTAGCTACGATGACTTCATCTTAGCCAAAAGGTTGACACCTAGACTCCTTTACAGCTAAGGGTGTTATTCGGGTTGTACTTTTGGGTTTCGGGTATCTTGGCTCGGTTCCTCGGATTCGAGAAATTTACTTCGAGTACTCATACCCGACCCTAATCTCCCCCGAGTTATTTGGGTTCGGTTTATGAGTACGCGTTAATCAGGTTTCGAGTATTAAACCTAAATAACTAAAAAAACATACATATGGTAAAATTCAAGCAAATATATCATTTTCAAATTTTAACTTACATAAGCAAATAACAAACCACATAACCCAATCGAAAGAGTATGAAGAACGGTTCGATTGATGGAATGAATAACCTGTGGACTTATGAATTGAGCCAGAGCTCGAAAAACCGATTGGTTATTGAATAATAGTCATATCTAACCGTTGGAATTAATAATAGTTGGAATAGTAATCGATAGATGGGGTTGGGATCAGAAAAGGTTCAAGTCTACCGGTCTGTTAGGATGCCTCAGCTGCATACATCACTGCACTTCCACTTGACACCTATCGTAATGATAAACGGCTCGTCTCGCCGTGACCTTCTCTTGAATTCTCAAAACTTCTGTCGCTCCATCCCCGCAGGGGCAGAGAACCCGTCGCTGTCTCGGCTGTGCTACCGGAGGCTCTGGGGAAGTCGGAATAGGAGAGCACTCATCTTGGGGTGGGCTTACTACTTAGATGCTTTCAGCAGTTATCCGCTCCGCACTTGGCTACCCAGCGTTTACCGTGGGCACGATAACTGGTACACCAGAGGTGCGTCCTTCCCGGTCCTCTCGTACTAGGGAAAGGTCCTCTCAATGCTCTAACGCCCACACCGGATATGGACCGAACTGTCTCACGACGTTCTGAACCCAGCTCACGTACCGCTTTAATGGGCGAACAGCCCAACCCTTGGAACATACTACAGCCCCAGGTGGCGAAGAGCCGACATCGAGGTGCCAAACCTTCCCGTCGAAATAGGCGACTTAAAAATAAATTGGATAGGCATCAATATTCATTGAATATGCTAAGGCAGGAAATATAATAATTGAATATAATACTTAGTCAAACGGGTTATTCGGGTTTACCTAAAACCCACTAAAAAGTACTCGGTAATTGACTCGTATTAGTTCGGGTTATACTCGGGTTTGTTAGATTTGGGTTTCATGACTACGGGTACTTTCGAGTTTGGGTTAATAGTTATTCGGGTCGGGTTTCGGGTTGCGGTTAAAAATGACAACCCTATTCACAGTCAATCTACAACGGTTTCAACCTAGCTAGCCTAGGCGCTGGCGAGCCGACACCAAATGAGCCAAACCACTCCGGAACCTCCTTACCCAATCATGACTGAAACCTTTTATGTTAGAGCTAGCATACTTGGAGAAAACTTTGTTGGTGGCTTGAGGTTTCCGACTAGAGTTAGCTAAGATATAACTGACAGCCTAATGGCTCCTCCTAAGCCCAATCAGCAGAAAAGCCGACTCCACTCTGATGTGTTGCAAAACACATATGTTTTCACATTAGTTTTATTAATAATTCATGGTAATTTATATAATTTATTTGTCGGAACTAGCATGTATTTACGTAGTTTCATATTTCTAGGTACCCGTGCATGAAAGGAGTGGAAAACAAGGCTAGATCATAAAAAATGAGCACACGAGAGAATGCATGAGAGTGAAATAAGAAAACTGGGAAACAAAATGGATTGGAAATGAATATTCTGGAAGATGATATGATAGAGGATTGAAATACAAAGGCGTAGGAAAAAATAGGGAGGAAAACGAAGGTAAAATGAAGATTTTACGAAGAGTACAATATTTGCCGATCTAAATCCTTAGAGATACGCGAAGGACAAATGGGGATCCCTTCGTTCTACGCGAAGGCATCTAAATTCACAAAAAATGTTGATCGACTATTATGTCCTTAGATCTACGTGAGCGACGACCTGTTTGACGGGTGAACCGTAGGGAAGCCGTTAAGCGAGCTAAAAGATATAAATGAATATGTTTAACCAATTAATTTTATGGAATTAGTTGACTATGGTTACTTGTATAACTGCAGGTATGAGGAGATAGAGGATGAAATCACGAGAACGTGGGTGAAAACGGCGAAGAAAACGGAGTTGAAACGAGAAAGATATGAAGAAAACAAGAAAATGAGAAAGAGCTCCACCGTGGCCAATGGTGTTGACCGTGGGCCACGGTCAAAATGACACAAAAATGACAGTTTTCACCGTACGGTGAGCTCTGGGGGACCATGGACCTCACCATGGCCCACGGTGGTCCGGGAGCTGTAACTGCCGTTTTTCTTTGTTTTTTATCTGTTTTTCATTGTCTTTTCATATATCTATCATTGGGAGACGACCTAGAGGCGATTTTTGGGTTCAAGAACAATACTTTGGTGATTGCAATCATTGAATTGGTGTTTTTGATTCATATGCATACTCTAACTGATGTGATGATGAACCGAATTATGTGTGGCTAGTTTTCTTTGTGTTCTCTCCCGAATTGTATGGTTTTCCATTGAATGTTTGTTAATTCTTTATGTTATTTGTGGGATATTAATTTGATCTTATGATTATATTGCTATGGAGATTGTGAGTTTGATTATTAATTGTTACTATAGTGTAATTCGTGTTCTTTACTATCAGTTCTTGGTGCCATATGCAATCGGGATTTATTGGAAGGGAATTAGGGTTGGCTATATAAAACTGATTATCGAGTGACAATCTTGCGTTTTTACAACCCAAGTACATAGCCCTCTTTTATCACAATCAAACACATACTCACGAACTACGTCTATGTAGTTCATCCCAAAAGTAAAAGTTAACATTATCAATCTTGGAAACCTGAAATCGGGAGAGAGCATTCTTTATATTGAATCGGTTAAAACTTGTTATTCGTTTTCAATTATTTTTTGTAAATAAAATCAACCAACCAAATACTTGAATTTGTAGTCTGCATTTAGTTTAATATAGTTAAATTACAAAGTTACCTAGTAACACATTTTCCACAAACTCTCTGTGTTCGACACCATCTATTTAGTTGTAATTGGTTTATTTTGAGTGAGTCTTGTTGGTGCATTTTTTGTAACAGATGATCTTTTGTGTTTGTTAGAATTGAGAGCAACGGTCAAAGGGGAGTCTGTTGGTGCATTTTTTGACCATCGCTATGCAATTCTGATCAGCGGAAACGAAGTACGAAGTTGGAACAACTTCGCCATAGGCGAAGTTATAACAACTTCGCCATAGGCGAAGTTGTAACAACTTCTGCCATCGGCGAAGTTAGAACAACTTCGCCTTAGAACAACTTCCACGGTACATGATGTCAGTAGTTCAGTATATAGTGTCTGTAATCGAGTCGTTTGGATTAGTGTTTTGTATAAAGCGAAGTTAGCTAACAAGTTCGCTGATACAGGCGAACTTGTTAGATAAGCGAAGTTAGTGACAACTTCGCCTGAACATGCCAGGCGAAGTTGTTGTCTGATATAAGGTCTAGGTTACGGCTTGAGTTTCATAAGTTTGAGTTAATCAGTTATCGAGTTGTAACGAGTTGTGTAATCAGTGATTGATATCACGTGTTTCCGGTTGCAATATAACGTGTCTTTGTTTAAAAATAAAAAAAAAAAGAGTTTTTGTCTGTATGGCCAGGTGTACGCGATTATTGTGAGACCGAAGACGTTGTTCCGTCAACGAGTGAAACTTGTTATCTCTTGGTCTTACGTGTGAACAAATACGTGTCAACTCTGGATATGGAGTTGAGGTTGTGAATGGGATATTGATTGAAACTGGATATTGACACATATTTGGGTGTTTGTGGGCAAATGAAATAGTTGTTGTTCGAGGTTGACCAACTGAAGAAAGTCAAATTGAACTGAAGGTTTTCGTCATTACTGGATTGCGGTCAGAGCATATTATTTATGTTATTTTCAAGGCGTTCGAGAATTGGATCCTGAAACGTGATGCTTATTTATTAAAGTGAAAATTCTGGAACAAGTTGGATTTAATCGGGAATTAAAGTGTTTATGTTCTTGATCGTTATCCCTGGTGATTGAAGATGCTTCGGATTAATTAATGGTAATGTGTGTTAGATTCTGTCAAGGTGGTTTTGTGATGAAATTGATCACTTGATGTTGAGTAGTTGAAGATTAAACCTTATCGTATGCCGACGTGTTGGTGAAGTTGTGGAGGGAGCCCAACTTCACGTGTTGGTGAAGTCAGAAGGACTCACGTGATTGGTTGAGATGATCAATTAGGCACGGGGATGCATGCATTTCAAAGACCTCAATCTATATAGTCGGAGAAGCTTACACTGAAGGGGAGATCTGATATGGAAGACGCTGGGTGATTGGTAGATTTGTGAAGCTACAAGACAGGTTCAGACACGGCTGGTTGTAGAGCAAACATAAGATCATCAATTAAGAGGGAGTCTGTTGGTGCATGTTTTGTAACAGATGATCTTTTGTGTTTGTTAGAATTGAGAGCAACGGTCAAAGGGGAGTCTGTTGGTGCATTTTGTGACCGTCGCTATGCAATTCTGATCAGCGGAAACGAAGTACGAAGTTGGAACAACTTCGCCATAGGCGAAGTTATAACAACTTCGCCATAGGCGAAGTTATAACAACTTCGCCAACTTCTGCCATCGGCGAAGTTAGAACAACTTCGCCTTAGGCGAAGTTGTAACAACTTCGCCTACAGGCCCAAGCCCGTGAAGTTGTTTATATATATATATATATGTGTCTTGTTTAGGTTTGTGTATCCAGAAAGTTAGAGAGTTTTGTGATCAGTTTATTTTGTCTAGAGAGAAACCGAGAGGGAGAGTCGTGTGGGACGGCCCGAGGTAGAGCTCACCTCGGGTCGGCCGTGTTTCTGTTTATGTTCGGTATGTAACGTGGTTTCGGTTATTATATAAATGATCTGCAGATGTGTTTATCCCATTCGTGTGTTTGTTCGTGTATGTGTTTGTGTGTTATTGTGTTCTTCGTCTTCTATTACTGCTTCAGCTGTTTCACAATCTACATACCACCACTTCAGATCCTTCAGCACATCCTTGGGCATTTGTTTCATCGGCACTTCTTTTAAACACCGGATCGGCTTATACTTCATAATCATCCAAGGCTTGCCATCTGCTCTCATCCCTCTATCTTTGTCTTCAATGAGTTTTCCCTTTTGTGGTTTCAACAGCTCGAACTTCTTCTCTTTTATACTTTCCTTCCAAACAATCTTCCCAATGACTCTAGCCATGTTATCATCACTTCTGTTTATTAACCCCAATCTGGCTAAGTCTTTCACTTCACATTCTGGCAATGTATTCAATGATATCAACAATCTTTTGAAGTACTGAACGCCATCATATCTTTTAATTACAAAGAGCCTCAACTGCTCATCATATATCCAGCATATAATCCCCTTTCTCGATTCAGCATAGCCTCTAATGTTGTAACTCTTCTTAAACATAGTAGGGACCGCCGGTTTCTTCATTTTTACAAACCATTGAGCATAGCCTTCTTTCCATCTTGGCTGCTCTTCCCATTCCGTCTCATCATTTCCAATCTCTTGACTCATATCTGCCTTATCGACTTCTGGAATCTCATGCTCCACATTCTCCTCTACTATCTCTCCCTCTTCTATATCATTTTCAATAACAATCTCTGCACCAATCTTCTCTATCTCATCCACCGGTAATAAATCATCATCACCTACAAATTCATCATCCATCTCCTCAACGTCCACTACCACCACATCATCACCACCAGCTGCACTTGTCGACTCCCCCTGAGTTGTGGAAGTCCCAAGAGCTTGATCAGTTCTTGGCAACTCTCCACCTGCACCTTTCGATGCATTGGGATCATCGTCTCTGTCATTTCGCTTATTAGTCCTCAGCTCATCGCCCTTACAGCTCGTCTCCCCCTGAGATGCCAAGAACTCCTTCAAAGCATCAATGATTTTGCCATGTTCTATCAGCAGGGACGACTGTATCTGACTCTCTGCAACGAGGCGTTGAATAGCATGGGTCTGGATAAGATTCACCCTTGATTGTTCTGCCACGACCCGTTCAAGTGCTGCTATTCGTTCAGAATCTGATAAGGTTGCATCGAAATCAAACCTCAGATGTGATATATCTTGAGTGTACTGAGGAGGGATTTCCAATGTAACCGGGACCTCAGAAGTAGGCATAGACGTAACCGCTGGTGGTATCGTCACCGATAACCCTGCAGTGGCCACAACCGTCGACTCAATAAATCGTGCCACGACCTCCATTGGAGCAAGAGTTGGAGGTGGCAACGATACAATCTCCGGAGCCGATAGTTGGAATGTAGTGGGTGGGAGGCCAAAGGCAGATGAGGTAGCCACCACGGGAACGTCCGTGGCGCTTGGCCTTGTAACTTGTAATGATGAGGGAACGATAGTCATACCGGACAGTGTGGGTGGGGTGAAACGTACCACCCTTGAGCTCTCACCGGCTCCCGAACCTGCACCTGCCCGTTCCCTTCTTGATCTCCGAATCAACTGATGAACTTCTTCTTCATAATCTGACTCGCTGTCATCATCAGTTCTCTTTCTTTTCCCTTGAACCCGTTCTTGGTTAACTAGAATTCGTCTCGCTTCAGCCAACTCATCACCAGAATCAGAATCAGCCACCGTTGTAGCTGTCCTAGTCACATTCACACTTGAAACTTGTACAATTTCCTCTGGATCCACCCGATCCATATCAAAGAAGCCTTGACCGCCAAACGCAGCGTCAAGGTCTACATTCTCCTCCGGTGACACAACAGGAGCAGCAGGTATAGCTTGAGGTGCTCCTGCCTGTTGTGGTGCCGGGTCCCGAAACTCGTCCCCACGAGCTGGCACATACTCCGGGTTGATCAAGTACCCAAAAAGTGGAGTATGTCGAGGACGGAGCTCAGGTTTGCTCCTCGCACTGGAAGATCTGCATTGGGTGAAGATCCGTTTGCTCACACTTTCCACGTATCTAATTGGGCGGCGCTGAGGTAGCGTTGGAGCAACGTGATTCAAGATCATCTGAATGAATCTTGGATACATAATAAATCTCTCACGCGCCACCGCTCTTCTCTGTCGATCTATCTCGTAGAAGACCATCTGACTAAAGCTGTAACGCTTATTATAAGTCAGAGCAGTCATCGCCGACTGCATGGTCGCGCCCATGCCATCAGTGCCAGCCTTTCTCCCTGACATGCATACAATCATGACATGCATGAGAAAGCGCCACTGGTCTAGTAAAAACCCCTTACGTCTCTGCGTATCCCCCAAGGGACCAGAGTATCCCATTCTCAGAAACGCTCCATCACGGAATGGAGCGACGAAATCTGTCGGATCATCTCTTGTCTCATCTCCAAACCGTAAAGCCGCCCGAATTTGTTCAGATGAGAACTGAACAATCTGATTGTTGACCGTTGCGCGCATCACCGGGGGCTCGACGCGACAGTCATATTCCACAGTCTGCCAAAAATCCTCAATGTTTGGCAAGGATATCGGCAGAGTTGTTGTAATCGCGTGGAATATACGCGAGCGGAGTAAGAATGTGATGATTTCGCGGAAATCATCAACACCGCTCGCCTCCGGGTCTAATGTTATGTACATGTTATGACCCGGGAAGAACTGTCGCTGGTTATCACCGCCATCATCACCGCCTGCACCGCCTGCTCCAGCTACAGCAGCCATATCTGCATCAAACAGACTAAGTTAGATAAACGTCAAAGCAAATCACAAATTCGCCTGTTACCATGAGCGAAGTTGTGATATGTTCTGTATAGGCGAAGTTAGAGGTGGGCGAAGTTGGGAACAACTTCGCTTCAACTTGAACTTCGCCGGATAACAGTTAAGTAAAAAGGCCCAGGCGAAGTTAATGATAACTTCGCCTAACCACAACATCGCCTCATATACTGTAACCTAATTAATTATTAGGCGAAGTTGAATCTCAGGCGAAGTTACGGATAACTTCGCCTAAACTGCAACTTCGCCGAATATGAAACGGTGACAGATTAGACTTTCAAACGAAACGAATTGGATCAATTTGGAGAATGTTCGGTGATAAACACATGATATTATGAAGATCTAGACGATTAAGTTGAGTATGACCACGTAAAAACATGTTTGAACATCGGGTGTT